>NW_004949259.1:172312-197259 GCF_000317375.1 Microtus ochrogaster | reverse complement strand
TTTCTTTCCATTTAGCTGAATGGTGACAGAAGTTAGCCAATTCCCGTAAAATGTTGGGGTCCAATGAACCCTGAGAAGGCCATTTGAGGTTTTTTTGAAAATTGTACTTTGGCCAAGTTTTAGAGCAAAGACGGATTAATGTAGATAGTTTTACGGAGGGAATCAGGGGGTGAGGTTTCAGAGCTTCCAGAAGCTGCCCCAATGGGGAGGCCAGGGGAACTGTTTTAGAAGGCTTAGCACCCATGGCTAGAACAGTGGAACTATCCGCAGAAGGCAACCGGAAATGCCACAAACACAGCAGCCCTAATTACAGGTGTCCGAGCAATCAGGGGGCTGTGTTATAGCCTAACTGACCCGAACCTAGCTTCCTACGGGGAACAACCCCGGATAGGAGGGGGCGGTTAAGCCTATGGGGCTGCCCGTCGCAGCCGAGAGGTGCCCGCACCGTAGCAAGCCTGTACGTAAAGAAGACAGAGAAAAGATAAGAAAGACAGAAAAAAGATAGAACTGGGAGCTCCGAGCTCCCAGGCGCCGATAAAATAAAAACAGGTCTAGCCGAAGGTGGAAGGCCAGGGGAAGGGGGGGAGGAGTTGGCAACCTTACCCAGGACACGCCAAAGAGAGCCGGGAGCTCCACCAGATGATCTCTGGGCCTGGGCATAATGGGATGGCGAGCCAACCCAGGTGAACTCACGAATTAGCCACTGGTGGTTCCAGATAGCCGCGTTGAACACTTGGGGGCAGTCGCAGGTTGTCGGTACTGACCTTGTCCTGGTGAGGCCCCGAGCTCCAGGAGGCGCCAGAAAGCCCAGAGTAAAGGCCTCAGGCACCAGGACGGAAAGGTTCCCGAGTCGACGACGGCACCAATTGTTATTCTTGTTTCTGCCTTTCTTGTCTGTGGGGTTAGAGAGTGGAGACGTTATGAGAGACACATGGCAGTGCGGGGTTAGGAAGGAGACACGGACATGTGGCAGTCCCACGTGGGTGCACTTTAATGGGGGAGGGGTAACAACAGGTAAGGGACGGGTGTGCAGAGACAGAAGGAGAGAGGGGGAGAGAGAGGGGGAGAGAGGGGGCTCGTGGCAACTTCCGCTTTTAACAGGGAACACAAGGGCATCTGGGAGAAATGTCCTGCACCTGCGTGCACTGGTATCCATAGTCCAGGGGGATGCTGTAGTTTTCAAAAGGAACAATAATTATAAGAAGACATTATCAGTTAAGAGAGATGAGTTGGATACCCCAAAATGTTTCAAATTAAGAACACTGAGTTAATATTGGTGGGATTATATCTATTATGGTAGATATCACTGTTAAAATTCATGTTAAAATTTGATTCTCATATGTTTTATCAGGTGTGACTAGTGAAACTTTGAAGGAGTGATTAAGGATAAATTTGTTCATGGACAATTAAATAATTCATTTATGTATATCTTGACAATGGTTCTTTGATGAATTTAGTATAAATCTATATTCTGAACATTTTCCATTTCTCAAATGAAATACTCTGTTTCACATGCCAGACACAGAGCAAGCAAGATGAGAATGTCTTACTGAGAAAAGTTACCAAGCCATGTGGCTAAACATAAACAAGAATTATAGGTTAATTTAAGTTGTAAATGCTAGTTAATAACAACCCTGAGCTTATAGGTCAAACAGTTTATATTTACTATAAGCCTCTGTGTGTTTCTTTGGGACTGAACAGTTCTAGGATCAGATAAGACAAAAATTTCCATCTACAAATGGTTCCCAAAAGTTTGGCAAGAAATTTTATATAAAACCTAAGAAATCTTTCTTTTTTTTTTTTTTAGAATTCTAGACAGACAAGAATGAAGGCAAGCACACCTTCCTGGTCACCGTCTTTACTTCACTAGGCTCTGTTTGCTTCTTCTTTAAGAAAAGTTTCATGACTCAGCATTAGTAGCAAAAACTGCATAACGGCTCTTTTAAGAGGCCCTGCCACAAACACTTAAATAGTGTTTACGAACAGTCAGAAGCATGCTTCTAGGTGGTGGCATGAACCTAGAAAGTCCACAGAATTGTGGTAATGAATGTAACTCCTGCCTGTACCCCCTTATGATCAGAAAACTAAGGAATGGGGCAAAGCCAGCTGCCAAAAGTGTCACTTTTCCACAGAGTCATGGTAATGAATGTAACTCCTTCCTGTACCCCCTTATAATCAGAAAACTAAGGAATGGGGCAAAGCCAGCTGCCAAAATTGTCACTTTTCTCCTGGCCATGCTGCTTACAGATTAAAGACTCATGGTCAGAAAATGATAAATATATACAGTAAAGACAGATTCAGATGGAAAAACAACAACCTCCAAACAGTTTACAGTGTAATTAAAAATATATGTAGGCTTGGGAAAGAAGAGAAAAAGGATAGAAAAGTCCTTATGAAAAGAAATAGAGTAGCCAGGCATGGTGGTATATACCTTAAATCCCAGCATTTGGTAGGCAGTGGCAGGTAGATCTCTGTGAGTTTGAGGCCAGCCAGGTCTACAGAGTGATATCCAGGACAGACAAAGATACACAAAGAATCCCTGCCTCAAAAAAATTAAAAATAAAAAAAAGAAATAAAGTTTTTAAAAAGCTGAATAGTGTTGGGGGATACAGAGAGTCTGGATGTTATTCTGTTGTCTTTAAATTGTTTAACTACTGAGGAAGGAGCAATAGCTGCTAAAAGATATTTGATTAAGAATGCTGCTGGATTAACTCAACCTATATATTTTAAAAATGTCTTGACATAAAAAATTTAGACAAAATTATGTTACTTTGGAGAAGTTTTGCTTTTGTTTTCATGGGAAATGAGAGGCTGTGGATTCATTCTGGGTTAAGAAAAATGTTTCATCAAGGAAGATCCCTTGAAATATCTCCAATGGGCATGTATGGCCCAGATCATCCAACATTTTAGAGCACTTCTGTTGCAGTTTTATCTCAGTTCTATATCCAGAACAACCTCAAGACTGCTGACTGAGATGATTCAGCCTCATAGAATACTCCAGTAAGGACATGAGCATAATTCTAAATTTTCTATTGATCCCTATAAGATTATCAGCACCCCTAATCAGCAGGAATTAGCCTTGAAATCTATGCCCTCATTCCCTAAATATTGATTATGGATGTTTTTCATTGTTTAGATGGATGGCTAAAAGTAGTTATGGAAATGATCAAGAAAAAATGCTAAACAAAGGAAATTAGATTCAGAGTTCTTGTTTTGAAAAGAAAAAAGGGAAAATGCTGTGGGATAATGCTTTTTTATACTGTAAAGATTTGTCACTCATATTAGTTTACTAAAATGCTAATTGTCCAGGAGGCAAGCATAGGTGGAATGTCCAGACCAAGAGTATTCCGGGAAGGAGAAAGGCTAGATGCAGAGGAAGCAGGATGAGAATGCCTTACTAAGAAAAGGTACCAAGCCATGCGACTAAACATAGATAATAATTATGGGTTAATTTAAGTTGGAAGAGCTAGTTCATAATAAGGCTAAGCTAACAGGCCAGTTTATAATTAATATAAACCTCTGAATGTTTCTTTGGAACTCAACCTCTGTGGAAACAAGTGGCAGAGAGGCTTCCATATACACCTAACTGAAAATCTTTATTCTCCAACTTACTATTCCATGCCCAATCTTCTAGACTCACCCCCAACTCTTTTGCTGTGCCCTCTTTTTGCTCTCTACTAGGGGATTAATCAGATAGAATACTGTTGAAAGGAGCTGCTTGTTCATCCCTGCCTTCTAGAACTGAAATAACCACACAGAAACTGTATTATTTAAAACACCGCTTGACTCATTAGCTCTAGATTCTAATTTGCTAACTCTTATATCTTAATTTAACTGGTGCGGGAGAATTGTCTATATTCTGTTAATTATGTTATAATTTATGTTATAAACACTGATTGGTCAGTATCCAGGCAGGAAGTATAGACGGGGAAACCAGACAGGAAGTAGAGGTGGGGCAATGAGAACAAGAGTATTCTGAGAAGGAAGCTCTTCCCCCAGTCCTTCCCAGATCATGAAAGAAGCAAGATGTGACCTGCCCCACTGCAAAAGGTACTGAGACATGTGGCTAACATATACTAGAATAATGGGCTGGTATATGTTATAAGAGCTAATATAAAGCCTGAGCTAACGGGCCAATCAGTTCGTATCTAATGTAGACTTCTCTGTGATTCTTTGGGGCTAAACAATTGTGGGAACTGGGCATGACAGAAACCCCAATAAGCAGGACCTCAAGTTACATTTATCCCATCTCTATTAATCCGGTATCACCACAAGGTTGTGGGCTACCAACAAAATTTCAGTACATCTGTCTGGCACTGGCTCCTTGCTTCTATCTGACTGCATCTTTCTCTCACCCAGCATTCAGTTTTCCCTCTTAACTAGGTTTTGCCCTGCTATATGTCCAAAGCAGTTTTTTTTTTTGAGCAGCAGATATCTCCTTTATTGGAAATACAATAGTCCCAGGGGTACCTGGGAAAAACTGGAACTAGAAAACGGGGCTTTCCCTAATGCAGACTGCCATCCCCTGGTCCAGGGTGGGAGCCAGTCTGATCCTTGCTAACAGGGAGTCAAGGAATCCTGGGAGAGCTGAAAATGAATCCTTGCTGAAAGAGCAGGCCCCTGGAACTGGGGCTGGAAGGCAGTCAGTCCTCTGCAACCCCTGACCTCATTACCCTCAGAACAGCTGTGAGCCTGGGCCTTGTCTCCAGAGGCAAGGT
Organism: Microtus ochrogaster; assembly: GCF_000317375.1. Lineage (NCBI taxonomy): Eukaryota > Metazoa > Chordata > Mammalia > Rodentia > Cricetidae > Microtus > Microtus ochrogaster. Next base: position 192,541 of record NW_004949259.1, on the reverse strand, counting down.
TCCTAGTAATATCCAGTAGAGGGCCAGGGGGCTGGGTGGACCAGAGACAAAATGACTCTGCCCCCTACGGCATGGCCAGGGGCTGGTCAGGAGGTCTTGATCCCTCAGCACTAGTCTCTGCAGCTTGGGGGTGGGGAGGGAACTCAGTGCATTGATGGGGCTTCCTCAATGGCCCACTCCATCCGCAGGTACCAAGGTTGGATGCATGAGTGTCGCATCAGGTCATTGAAGGCCTACAGACCCTCTATCACTCGCAGCACACCATACACTGCCAGGTCAGCGAGATTAGGCTTCTGGCCCCCCATGAATGGCTGGTCTTTGCCCACCGCTGTCACCCACTTGTTGGCTGCCTCATAGAGGTCTGCGCATACATCATCCTGCAGGTGGTGCCTGCTTTTGAGGCGCTTGCTGATGAGGTACATGGCCGCTGCACCCACATACTTGGCCATGGTGGCCTCCACAGCGCTAAACTTTCCCTCACAGACAATGTAGTCTAAGGAAGCCAGGGCTTCTGTGGGCGTCTGGTAGAAATTGGGGGAGATGAGGTGCACCAGCCAGTCGTCTGCCCACTGCTGCCACTTCATCTCCTCCATCCTAGCTTCCTTCCCGCCATACATCCGCTGGGCCTCCTTCTCATCCAGCATGAGCCAGTACTTGTTGCCGAACTTGTTGTCACCTCCTTGCCCTGGTCGTACATGGCCTTCATGGGTGGGTAATAGGTGATAACCTCTTCCAGGGACCTGAAACCAGGTGGGTCTTGATAGTGCCGATGATGACAGAGGAGTCGTTCAGCTGTTGCGAGCTGTCTCCTTCCTGGGCCACCAGGATGGGCACCTTCCTGTAGGAGAAGAACTTGATCTTCTGACAGGGTTCACCTCCTCTACCTGATAAGGCAGGGAGTGGAAGTCGAGGAAGGCAAGGACTTTGCTGCAGAAGGGACATGTCTTGTACTAGTACAGGGTCAGCTGCAGGTGGCTGGAAGGGGACAGCTGTGCAGCCGAACACTCAGCGCAGAGGTCCTGGGAGCACAGGCGCCACCGCATGGTGTGGTACAGCCCCAGTGTGCCGCCCAGGGCCAGTGCTGCTGCCCCCAGCAACCGCTGGCTCCCCTTGCGGACTGCGGGCCTGAGCTCCCTGCCGCTGCTCTGGTGAAGCTTGCCCACCTCTGCACTGAGATTGGTACACTGGCTCAAGCCAAGAACCCCCCAAAGCAGTTTCTTTACATATTAATGATAACCACAGCCTACAGAGTGAAATTCAACCTCACCTTTTCTCTTCTGTTTAAATAAAAAGGAAGGCTTTAACTTTAACATAGTACAATTACATATAACAAAACAGATATCAAGCAAGAACTCCAGTTACAATATTTATATCTACTTTATCTTTTATCATAATTAGCAGAACTATATCTATTTCTATCGTCTCACCTTTAGGCAAGTTCAGCAGTCATTTCTCTGTGGATCCTGCATGTCCAGTTCATCAAGTAGTCCAGGTAAGAGCAGTTTCTTGCCCAAATGGCTAACCAACTCCATAAGGAGCCTCTTCAATGCCCATCTTCTACTTTAGTAATTGGTGCTGCCAGGAGCAGATGTGTCTCACCATCATGAGAAGTTCTAACTTCTTGAAACATTTAAATATCATATTCTGAAGGTCTCTGAAAGATTTGAAGAATGCCTATCCATCTGAAATATCAACAGGACAAGCAGTTTCTCTATTAACAAATAATATTCTTGACATCTGCTCTATATACATTGCATTTTTAAATGAGCTATACAAATACAATACCTTAATCAAGAGCAGAAATATACATTTAATAAAATTGACCTAAACTTGTATCAATAGAGCAGTATCTGTACAAATGCAAATCTATACAGCATTATCCTCTTTAAATATAAGCAAACATTTATAAACAATATTTGGAAATATGGGCATAGCTCTTCTCCAAATTGCTTCTTACTCTTTATTGGGCAAAGTAATTTTAGGAGGTGTTCACAGCAAACTTTTGGGGATCTTATTCCATCAAACCACATTAGCCTGGAATGAATCCACAGGTTCTCATTCTTTGTGGAAACAAAAGAACCTCTTTTCCAAAGCAGCTTACCCTTAGACTCAAATTTTGAAGTCAAGAAACCTTTAAAATATCTATGCTGGTTTAGCTTAGCAGTCCATGCAATGAAATGTCTCTCTGTACTTAGCTTCTTCAAAATTAAAAAAAAAATCAAAGAAAACAAAATCACATACATAATCCAGACACTTTTTTATATTCCATTTTTACATGGCTTATTTTTCTTTACTCCTTTTAATCTATGACTGTCCATACTCTGTCTCTATAAAAAATTTGTCTTATTTTTTAAATAATTTACTTCTTTTCCAAGTCTCTATAATCTTTTTCTTCTCTCTCCCAAGTCTACATAATTTTTTTCAACATACTGTGTCCCATTTAGAGGTCTTTTATGTCTGTCAAATTGTGTGTCTGTAATTATTTTCTGACCAGGACAGCTTTTTAAAATGCTAAGTGCTTCTTAAAAACTTAAGCAGCACCATTGTTAGGGGAAATACAGCTCTGCCTGCTTGCCCCAACCAGCCCAGCATGCCAGAGCTGTTTGCTGCCTCTGAGAGCCATGTACAATGTCAAGCCATTAAGTGGTTTGTAACACACTGCTGACAAACCCCATTTAAATGTTGAATCTTCTGAAAGAGCCAGAGATCGAGCTGGCAGCACAGCCCAGAAAACCAGCGTTTCCTAGAAGCACAGCTTTTTTTTTCTGCTACTGCTGAATCAGTAAGATTTCTCTTAAAGGAGCCATGCTTCTGCTTGCTTCTAGAAAACAGAGCATACCCAAAAAATGCTGCTACCAAACCATGCTTAACTCTGTTTTCTTGTGTCTAGGATTCCTTTTAAAGCTCTCTCAGGTTTTAAGTGGATTTTAGTTAGCCACGTTGGGCATCACTGTTGATAGGCTGCTTGCTTGTTTAATAAAGGAACTGATTTGGATCTATAGCAGAGCTATAGGGGAACAGAGCTAGGTAGGAATAATTAAACTGAATGCTGTGAGAAAGGTGGTGGAAACTGAGAAAAGCCATAGAGTGGCCACTGGAGACAGATGTGCTGAAACTTTGCTGATAGGCCACGACCTCGTGGTCATGTACAGATTAATGCAGATGGGTTAAATTAAGATGTAAGAGTTAGCCAATAAGAAACTAGAGCTAATGGGCCAAGCAGTGATTTAATTAATATAGTTTCTGAGTGATTATTTTGGGCCTGAGCAGCCGGGAACCAACAAGTGGCCTCTTCCTTACAACAGAATCCCTGCTTTCCTAATTACTGTGGATACCCTTAGCCTCCCCCTGCCAATCCATATTTCTAAATGTCAGTGCTCAATGCCCAGACAGATTCTATCCAGAACTCCCCAGTGACCACACCTATTAGCATCTCAGAAGAATTTCCTACCAGGTACTGTACATGTACCCCAACCTCCTAAAAACTGGAAAGGGTAATAAAAATCAAGGAACAAAACACCCATGCAAAGAAAACAAGATCTAATATCAGCACCTATAATTACATTCTTCCCAATTGCACATATGTAGGTATAAATAAAATCAATAAAAAAACCTTAGGGAAATCTGGAACCTCAGAGGCACAGAATTGAGCTGAAGATACAGACACAAATCTATACACCTATAGAAGCCTAAGGTTTGAGAAGATACCCTTCAGGCTACCTAAATAGAAACATAAACACAAACACAAAAAGAGACACAAATCTTTTCATCTATAATGGTGTCATGCCTGCCAAATATTTGAGGGCAATGGACGCATACAGCTTGTGAGAGTATTCAACCAATATCTGATTTGGTGGTGTAGGAGGTTCTTCTGTTCATGTGTTGCTTTAACTGGTTAATGAATAAAGAAATTGCTTTGGACCTGATAGGGCAGAACTTAGGTAGGCAGAGAAGACAAAACTGAATTCTGGGAAGAAGGGCAGAGTGAGAGATGCCATGGATCTTCTGCCTGAGGTGGACACTAGTTAGAATCTTGCTGGTAATCCACAGTCACGTGGCGATACACAGATTAATAAAAATGTGTTAAATTAAGATGCAAGAATTAGACAATAAGGAACTAGAGATAATGGCCCAAGCAGTGTTTTAATGGATACAAACGTTCTGTGTTTATTTCAGGGGCTAAGCTAGAAGGGTGGCTGGGAAGAACAAAGGGCCCTGCTCCTTGAAATAATTAGGGCTTCAACATGGTCAACTTACTCCACATAAAACCTGAGAGGGATTGAAAAGGAATTCTAGAAACAAAAATAGAATTTAACACAGCTTGCTGTTTGCTGGTGGCATAACCACAGAGAAATTTTCCGCAGCAGGAAAAAAAGCGATGCAGTTTTAAAATGCAGCTTCTTGGGCTGTGACACCAGCACGAACTCTGGCTATCAAGCATTTCAATGACATTTGTGGGCCCAGGTGTTTCTGTGCCCACTAGGGTTGGGAGGAGAGTGGCTGAGACCATGCCTGTGGATCAGCACTCTTTTACTGGGCAGGGATCGGGATCAGGTCTACTAGGCATGCACAAGCAGGAGAGCATGGCAGATTTCTGATGCTATACACAGAGATGTTTCCAGGCTGTAGAGTGCTCTGTGTGGCAGATTTGGCTGTAACTCAGATAACAAGGGTTTATGTGCTGCACGCTCATTCTTGGCATTGGACTGCTGAGTGTGGCTCCTGCCTAGTAGCCCTAGAGCTAACACTGGTGATGCTTCCACCATTTTAAAATTGGAGAGAGCCAGAGACAACATCCAGAGCAGCTGCAACCAAGCTGCTTAGCATTTTAAAATCTCTTCAAGACAGTAGAGAATTACACACAATACAATAGGACAGATTCAGACATAAAAGACCTCTAAATGAGATTCTTCTTTTGTTTTCCCAGAAGATAAGATCCTGTGAATTGCTTCTACACCAATATCATTTCATGGACCAAGGCCTTCTGAAACATTGCCATGGACACCTTTAAAAGTTACTTCAGGCCGGGCGGTGGTGGCGCATGCCTTTAATCCCAGCACTTGGGAGGCAGAGGCAGGCGGATCTCTGTGAGTTCGAGACCAGCCTGGTCTACAGAGCTAGTTCCAGGACAGGCTCCAAAACCACAGAGAAACCCTGTCTCGAAAAACCAAAAAAAAAAAAAAAAAAAAAAAAAAAAAAAGCTTACTTCACTCAACTGCTGACTGAGATGAACCCAAGACCTGATTAACAGCACCTCCAATTAGCACAAAGAAGTATGGATAAATCTATGCCCATATTCCCAAATATTGTTTATAAATATTCTTTTACATTTAAAGGGAAATATGATATAGATATAAATAATTTTACATTGGTATGAACCTTGCTTTATTGTTGCAAATTTAAGGTCAATTTTGCTTCGAGAGGAAGATGGGCATCGAAGAGGCTCCTTAGCCATTTGGGCAAGAAACTGCTCTTGCCTGGACTGCTTCACTGGACATGCAGTACCCACAAAGATGACTGCTAAACTTGCCAAAAGGTGAGATGGCCCTTTGGAGTTCCTGTTTCAGGAAAGAGTCTGTGAGACATTCAACAGGATACAGAAGAAACTGACTGAACTAAACTGTCTTTGAAATTTCTAGCTTCATGGAAAAGTCTGCTGGAATTATGGGCCTGTAGGCTCAAGATGGATGTCCCAATGATACAGAAAAACTTTGGGTAAATGTCCAGGCAGAGTGCTGTCTCTGTCAATTCTAGAGTTTTGGAAGTCGTTTATAATGCACTTCCTGTTTACTTAGGTAATATTATAACCTTCTGGAGTCTTTGATGGAGTTGAAGAATAGATAGATATAGTTATAGTTTTCCTTAGTTATGATAAAAGATAAATATAAGTATTATAACTGTAATTCTTATTTGATACCTGTTTTGTTATATGTAATTTTACTATGTTAAAGTTAAAGTCTTCTTTTTTTGTTTAAACAGAAAAGGGGAAGTGGTATAGGAGGTTCTTCTGTTCATGTGTTGCTTTCATTGGTTAATGAATAAAGAAACTGCTTTGGGCCTGATAGGGCAGAACTTAGGTAGGCAGAGAAGACAGAATTGAATCCTGGGAACAAGGTCAGAGTGAGAGATGCCATGGATCAATCTGCCTGAGGCAGACACTGGTTAGAATCTTGCCAGTAATCCACAGTCACGTAGTGATACACAAATTAATAGAAATGGGATAAATTAAGATGTAAGAATTAGACAATAAGAAACTAGAGCTAATGGGCCAAGCAGTGTTTTAATGAATACAGTTTTTGTGTGATTATTTCGGGTGTAAAGTAGCCAGGCAGCCAGAACAAACAAGGGACCTTCTTTTCTGCAACAATTTGACTTAAGGCCCATTCCACAAGACAGAGACCATTTTCATCATTATGTGGCTGACCAAGAACCAGAGAATAGATAACTCATAGATCTAGGGTAAAAACTAATTTTTTTATCCATTAATAGTACTAACAATATGACACCAAATGACATCCTGTTTCATTCATAGATCAGTGCACTGCTCAAGCACCAGAGAAGTTTTATCTTGTTGGGAACAAATATAGAGACCTACAGCTAATATTTGTAGAGAATGAGACATCTTGAAACACTCCACCCTAGCAATGTCTCTATCAAATCTTTCCTCAGGAATTAGGTAACTTTTGGAAAGATGGTTAGAACCAAAGAGGATAGAAAGACACCAGGAAAACAAGGTCCTCTAAATTAACATGATCAAACCTCATTTGAACTTACAGAAATTAAGGCATCATGAACAGGGCCTGAACTAAGTCCTGTGCATATATATTTCCAGTTTCTTGCTTTCATGGGATTCCTGAGAGTGGGAACTAGTGGATCTTTGATTCTTGTGCCTTTTCTTTGGCTCTTTCCCATCTGTTTTCTTTGTTTGTCCAATTCAGTGTGTTAGTTTTTGTTTTACCTTATTATAATTAATTTTATTTTATTATTGTATCTTAGAAGCACATTTATTTTCTAATTAGAAGGAGAAAGTGAGTAGATCTGGACTTCAGAGGAGGTGGGGAGGAACTGGGAGAAGTAGAAAAAGGGGAAACCATAATTAGGATATATTCTATGAGAATAAGTCTATTTTCAATAAATGACAAAAAGACCAGTAATTTAAAAAATCAAATGATGATAGCAACAACAACAAAAACAAAAAACAAAACAAAAACAAACAAGGATGCATCCTATCTATTACCAGGAGTAAAGATTAGAACCATGACAAAAGACTATGGATAAATGATCCCAGGACAGAATTGATTTCCTAGCATTGTCATTACTTAGAATTACATCACCTCTGGTACTATTGATTTCATGCGGCTCCTGTTATTTACTTCAAGTTATATTCATTAGAAAGTTTTGAGTGCTGCTACAGCATTACGTGATGATCCTGAATTTAGCCTAGAAGGATCCCCCACTACCAAATGTATGGATCCTAACTGGAATGTCATAGAGTATCCTGAGTGTGCTTCAGACAAGTGTAGCAGGATGTAGCTTTATATTCCTTCTATTTCCCACACAGGAGCTATGCTTAGTAAGGTACCATTTAGTTTCTTAGGATAGTATATCGAAGAAATATATACTTGCAGTCTAAATAAAAGTCAGGACAGATACTGCTTGCTCATACCATCTCACTCTGCTTATGCTATGCATCTGAATTACATAACCAACTCAGTCCTGCTGTCCCTTACCCAAGATATGCCTCAGAGAAAGTTAATTATGTGTCCAAAAGAAATGACACATTGTCTGTAGGATATTCAGGCTTCTACTAGAGGTCAAGAATATCTAAATTCATTATATATTTTTGTAGAGATATTTACAAGATATCTCTACTGCTGACATGTATCTCTAAGATCTGGCAATCACTATTTCTTGGGAGGCATTTCAGTTGCACAATTTGATAATATAGAATATACTCAAAATGAGGAAAGATCAAGGACCTCACAGGCAGCATCTTCCACTCACTTCTCATGTAGAGACTCTTTCATTTCTGCTTGAGATTTCTGAAGTTAAAGAGCTCATTACATAAGTAGCATTGTGGAATAAGATATGGGTATATGAATTCACATGTGGTGGTACATACCTTACACCCCAGGATCCAAGAGGCAGAAGCAAATGTATTTCTATGTGTTCAGGGATAGCCTGGGATACAGGATGAGCTTTTGGCTAACAAGGTTCATAGCAAGAACTTGCCTCACAAAACAAAACTTATCTAAAAGAGACCATATAGAAAACTAACAAAAAAGATCTTAGCATGTGTGCTTGTGAGAGAGCTCAATGGGTGAAGATTTTTGCTATAAAGCCTAATGAGGTATGTGGGTTCAGTCGCTGAGACACACATGGTATAAGGAGAGTAAGACTCCTGAAAGTTGTCTTCTGACTTCTATATATGTGCGATGGTATGCACATGTACACACAAACACACACATTAAATAAAAGTAAATATATAGTTATCTGCTGTGACAAGGATTTCATATATGAAGAGTCAGAACTTGACAATATACATTTGGAGCACAGAAATCCCTGTTGTATTTGTAGGTGCCTACCAATGATCATCCATAGAATGAATGTCTAAGAGTTTCAAGAAATTTGGTGAAATTAGCATGAATGAAAAAGGGCTGGTTATTTGGCCAGTGTTCAGGATGACATCCATACTTTATTAGTCACTTTTCTCCTTATTGTGAGAGAATAGCTGAAAAACCAAGGGAGAAAAGTTGTTTTTTTTTTAAATTTTGTTTCCCTTGATATCAGTTCGTTATGGCAAGGGATCAAATGACTCATCTTTTCCCACTAGAAAATGTCCACATATATCTTGTCTCAGAATCCAAAAACAGACACACAACATACCAAATATTGTAAATTTTCTAGTTCCCTGGTATTTTTCAGGTAGCACAAATAGTTCCTTACAGCATGTCCATATAAGACTAAACTGTAATCTTTCATAGAACAAAATTTTCTGTTATATTAAATAAAAGCCATGGAATAAAGATCTGTATTTAAGGGTGAAGTGATACATATTTCCATTTCAAGGAGTGCAATTGTTGAACTGCTGGTAGGAAAAAATCTTTATATAACCATGCAAATTTACATTCTTTGTAAAACTTTTCATTTAAAGAGATCTAAAGACTTGAGGAAGGAGGATCAGTAATGGATAACTTTTATGCACACAAATTATTTAACCATATTGTATGCACAGATGCAGGCATATTTCCCAGTAAGGATTAAAACAATTTAAAGAAATTAAGGCTTATCTACTTCCATAGCCCTAAGTAGCTCATTTAGTTCAGATCAGAAAATACAATCATTTTGTCCAGATACATTCAAAGGATGTTAAGTATCAGCCACTTTTGACTTCATTGCAATGACCATAAAAGATAATCAGAGACCACAGAGTTTCTTTAAGCCTATAGTTCACAAGCCTAGAGAAGCCAAAAAACAAGCTGAAACCGAAGAAAAACATATATAGATCCTCCTGGAAATTGGAAGCCAACAAGATTGTCTGGCAAAAGCTGGGAGCATGGGGGTGGGGGTAAGGGTGGGGGTGAGGTTGTGGGAAGGGGAGAGGGGAAGAGGGAAGGGAGAAGGGTAAGACTGGTGAGAGCTTGGGGAAGTGGGAGATGGAGGAAGGGCGGATATAGGAGCAGGGAAGAAGATATCTACATTAAGGGAGCCATTTTAGGGGTGACAAGAGACTTGGCTCTTGAGGGGATCCCAGGTGTCCACTGGGATGTCCCCAGCTAGGTCCTTGGGCAGTAGAGAAAAGGGTGCCTGAACTGGCCTTGCCCCACTATCACACTGATGATTATCTCAAATATCACCATAGAGTCTTGGTCCAGCAACAGATGGGGATAGAGACAGAGACCCTCATCAGAGCAAAGGACTGAGTTCCCAAGGTCTAGTTGAAGGGCAGGAGGAGGGAGAAGACGAGCAAGGAAGTCAGGACAGCGATGGGTTGGTCCACCAACTGAGACAGTGTGCCTGTTCTAATGGGGGCTCACCAAATCCAGCTGGACTGGGACTGAACGAGTATGTGATCAAACCAGACTCTCTGAATGTGCCTGACAATGAGGGCTGATTGAGAAGGCATTGATAAAGGCACCAGGACTTGTTTTTATGGCATGTTCTGGCTTTCTGGGATCCTAGTCTATATGGATGCACAGCTTCCTAGGCCTGGATGTAGGGGGGATGTAGGGTTCCTGGCCCTCTCTCAAGCAGGGAGAGGGAGGGAGGAGGGTGAGTGGGGGAGTGGGAGTGGATTGGGAGGAGGAGAGGAAGTATAAATTTTTGAATGGAAAAATAAAAAATACAAAATATATAATTTAAAAATAAATATATAAATCATTAGTCCTTGGAATCTCGGGTAAGATGGAAAATTAAATGATTTTTCTATTTGAGTATACCAATGAGCACAGTCAAAGAAACTGCATTCTAAATAATGATAAAGATAAATAGCAATAGGAACCAAGGCAGAGGAGACAGAAAATCTCAGAAACATGGAAAAGCAGAAAGGCAGGCTAGAGAGAAGCAGAAAGCAGGCCATTAGTAGAATGCAAGCTCCCTGTGAAGAAGGTGACTACAAGACATCATGTACAAAATCCTGCAGGGCATCAGGAAAACCCAGTGACAAAATATTGGTTGTCCTAGCCACCATAAAATCCATGGCTTTTCCAGGCCTTACATTCAGCACATGCAATTAATTAGTTTAGTGGGAATTCTTCTTGCACTGAACGTTTTCATTGGAAAATACCACATGGATATTTCCCACATCTGGAGAGCATTATAAACAGTGGAAAGCTTGAAAGAGAGCTTAATCTTTGACTATAAGTCACTCTGGGTACCTTAGGATATATAGAATAATCATAAAAAGTACTAGTCAGAGAATCTGAGAATACTCTTGTCAAGATATCTGTGTGGAAGACGACATAAAATTCATTCATTGAGATGGGAAGGCTCTGGTATAAGCCCACTGAAGGGTTTACACCGTGGGTAATTTTTTTTGTAAAGTACACTGGTATTTCTGACATATATCATCTGTGGTAAAGGGACTTCACACTTTTAGATTTAGTTGGGATAAGGTTTGATAACCTATCAGTAGATTGATTTTGTCTGTTTGTTTTGATTTATGTATTTAACTATTTATTTTACTGAAATTCTCACTTGGAAGAGTAAAAAAAGTGATTCTTTTACTTTCATAACTCTACAACACATTTAAGAATAAGTCTTGGTAAGGACATTTGGTTTGCTAAGGGTGCACAGACTGAGACTCTCTACAGCTAGTACAACCATGTTTAACTCAAAAGTACAAAGCTCATTGGCAGAAACTGTAGTTACTAGTGTTCAGGGCAGTTAAGTATTTTTAATGAATGCTGACTTGTCCCTAACACCATAATTTTGCTTGAGCATGAGTCTTACCCTGCATACTTTTTTAGTGGGAACAGACAGAAATCATACTAGATTCATGTTATATCCTGTTATCTTTCATTATTATTATTATTGCACCCCTGACCTGTTCTTGTATAATAGGACCTGGAAAAAAATTTCTAAATCAAAAAACTCCAGGAGGCAGAATTTTGCAATTTCATGTTCTTCTTTCCTTTCTTTTGCTTGCTTTATAGCCTACATTTGCTGAGTTTAGTTTTTATTTCATTTGTTTATAATTTTTAGGTATTTAAAAATATTTTTATTCAAAAACAAAGCAAATTATTTTTAGGTATGGACATTGATGGCAGTAAACAATTGTTATTGTCAATTGAAACCAGTAACTGATTATTACAATGATCAGTGAACCTTTACTTCAGTAATTTTATTTTAGTGACTTCTCTGAAATTATTGGTGAGGAATCTGGCATGAGCTCCCAGTCATAACTAAATGATAACGGTAAAATAATATTTTAGGAGTTAAAAATGCCACACTTATACCCTCTTCCATTTCACACATTGCTAACATTCCAGGAACCTTCTCTTCTGCAGATGTTTCTGTCACTCTCACTTCCACTGTACATATCAGTCTGGCTGCCCTAGCAACATCCACTAAAGCAGTTCTTCCAAACACTGTGAAATCAATGATTCCTGTTTCCACCATGTGCACACAATCTCCAAGCACATCATCATAACCAACTTCTGAAGAATTCTGCAGAATTTTCTCAACTATCAAAGATCTTACATTCTTGGCAATAGTAGCAGCAAAAAATTGAGTACAGTTTCAATAATTTCAATACCTACTTTATTACCTTCATTAGAAGGTTTTAATGAATCCAAGACTGGGATTCACCAAAGAAAACACTCCCCTCCTAGAACAATGCCTTTTTCAAGAGATTCTTTGTAGAATTGAGGACATTTATGACTCTGTCTTCTCTTTAACGTCAGCATCACTTGTTGCTCCAGTCTTAAGCATAGCTTTTCCATCTGAAGGTTGGTTAAACCTGGTTGTTTCTCATTCAGCTTTTCTTTTTCTTGTTAACTAGTTGTCATGTATACCTGCTCAGTGACTGCTTGAATATGTTTATCAATTTCAATTTCCTTTCAAAAGCATGACATTATCTTTGTTGATGCTAATGACCTCTTCTACTTTTGCTAAGTCATGAGATTGAACATCTTCAAGAGTTAGATTTAACCCCTCTTCTCTAAGTAGAGCACTATCAATAGGTTCTTCTTATTCTCCCCACTCCCTAGAACTTTGATTGCCACCACCTAAAGACCAACTTTTAGCCTATTTGAAACCAGTGTACTTAGAGTTTCTCTATTAACAGCTTCAGAGATTATAACCAAGGTCTTTCAGTGAGGTCTGGCAATTTCAAAAGTAGGTACAATGGAATGAGCACTAGAATTTTTCTTTTCACTCTGCAGAACATAGGAATCACATTTTAAAACTTTTGACATGTTAATAAAATATGGGGAAATGTATGTTCTCCCAAACCTCATTCCTTCAATAATTTATAATTCACCATTCAAGGGTTTTCCTTTCTTCATTGTGATGATTCCCTTTCTTCCAACCTTATTCACTACATCAGAAACACAATGTCTTTGTCTTCATTTACAAAACTCTTAGCAACCTGAACGGTTTCTTCAGGGGTTGTCATGGGTTTAGACTCTTTTGTAAGTTCAGCAATCATAGTAACTACAGTCAACATCACACTTCTCCCATTCCTGCTAGGCTAGCAATTTGCTGATCTACTCAAAGCTGTCCTTGGCAATAGAACATAACAAAAACAGTAGCAGTGATGGTGCCATGCATAGCCTCTTCATTTGTGTTACTGGCAACAGCTTTAACAGGTTTCATTCTCAGATTTTTATACTTACTCATTAAATCAATTGATTTTTGTAACAGTCACTTCATCTTTTGTTACTTTGGGGCTTCCCCAACTCTGTTCATTAATCTGTTGTTCTTTTTGGTCCCATTGTAACAGCTAAAACATCCATTTATAGGTCTGCTCCTTGAAGTATTAAGGCTTAGGTATCCATGCCAAATTTTACATCTTTGGCATAGATTCAAGTGAGATGAGGATCCCGTGCCTAGGGCACTGGTCTTATGTTGAAAAGACTATTTGGTAATTAAAGAATTTTGAGGGTTGTGGGTGAGTGGTGGGAGTGTAAACTTGAAGATGCAGGCTGTGGCTTGTTAGTGAGGGGGTCATTAGATTATTTTTGATACAGTGATTGCTATACAAACCAGGTTGACCTCTAATTCACAATTACTCTACCTCCATTTTAGATCTGCAGTACTGCAGTAGAAAGAAACAAACAAAGCAAAGAGGGTAGAAAAAAATTTCGAGCTGGGTAGTGGTGGCTCATGCCTTTTAGCCCAGCACTCAGGAAGCAGAGGCAGGTGAATGTCTGTGAATTTGAGGCCAGCCTAGTCTATGAGAGCTAGTTCTAGGACAGGCTCCAAAGCAACACGAAGAAACCCTGTCTCAAAAACCAAAAAAAAATGTAGAGGTTTATATTCTGATGATGATGATTCTCTCTCTCTCTCTGCCTTTCTGTCTCTCTCTGTCTCTGTCTCTGTCTCTGTCTCTCTGTCTCTCTCTCTCTCTCATTCTTTCCTTAGTTTCTTTTTCTTGTTTGTTTTTCCTAGGACGAATTTCTTTGTGTAGCCTTGACTGTCCTGGAACTTACTTTGTAAACCAGGCTGGCTTTGAAATGTGCCTGCCTCTGCCTATCCAGTGTTGAGATTAATGATGTGTACCACTATGTCTGACTGATAATTTATTTCTTGTTTTATTATCTAAGTTTTCTTTGTTCACTTATTTATTTGTATGTTTATTTATTTACTTATTAATTAACTAATTAATTTTTGTTTCTCTTTGACAAACTATTACATAAGCCAGGTTGGCCTTTATTTACGATTCACCTGCCTCTGCTTTTGATCTTCTCAGATTACAAACAATATTTTTTAGATTAAAACTTCAATAATTCAAGGAAAATATTAAGCTGCAAAGTTCAAAAAGAATTATAAATCAAGCAGAAGTAAGACTACCAGGATTTAACATAATGCTGACAAATTATTATCATCAAACAGTTAGTCTGAAAATACAAACGAATTATGCCTAGAACAAGGATTACCTTCAGATAACATTAAGAGATCAAGCTTAAGAACAAAGTAGTTGAATGTGCACATTGATTATACTGAAAGTATGATGCTGGAGCTCCTTCTGCTCCTTCAGCCAATAGCCTTTGAGATACCAGCCCACTGGGGCATGGTCTCTTTCACTTTTAAAAAGCAGAAGCAGCCCTCCTCTTGCTTTCGCTTTGGACTCCTGACTCTGGTTCCAACGACTAGACTCCGTTCCTGGCTGTTGTCTAGAACAACGTTCTGTAAGATTTTCCCCCTCAAATAAATAACCCTTTTATCAATAATAATTCCAAACTGGTGTGGGATTGTTTCATGCATTATAAGTATAGAAAAATTATTAAGAGAAATAATTGGAAAAAAATTAATTTCTGAGAAAATTATGAACATCAAGGTACTGGAACCATTTACAATGCCAAATAGACAGTACCCAGAAAGAATTTCTCTACATCATATTTCATTTAAACTGCCCAAATAGAGAAAAACAGAATGTTGATAGCTGTCAGAGTGACATGTAATTTCAGTTATGAACAGAAACTGTGATAACTTTTGATTTCTAGACAGAAAGTATAAAATCTTGGGAAATTTTGTAGTGGTATTTCTATGTATTGAAAGAATATAACTGTTAAACTGTTACCCTGGTTTATTATTTCCTCCAAAGTTAGCACCCAAAAATCAAATTAAAAATAATAATCTCCCAAGATAAGCATAAACTAAAGCAATTCATAACCAGTAGGAGAATATTACAAAAAACACTTAGAGGAACTTCATGGATAGATTGATAAGGAAAACATCAATCTTATGTGAATATTAGATAGAGAAGGTGAATTAAGAAACATTCAAACATTATTTAATAGTTATCAAACTTTAATAAGAACGAAATAATACTGTATATTTGAAATCAATAAGGTGTTTTTTTTCAGAAAACTGGGACTCAATCTACAAGACTCAGCTATACCACTCTTGGGCATATGCAGAAAGGATGCTCAATCACACCACAAGGACACCTGTATAACCATGTTTATAGTAGCTTTCTTTGTAAAACCCAGAACCTGGAAACAACTTAGATGTCCCTCAACAGAATAACGGATAAAGAAATGTGGTACATTTACACAATGGAGTGTCACTCAGCTGTTAAAAGCAATGTCATCATGAAATTTACAGGCAAATGGATGTAACTAGACAAGAAATTCCTGAGTGAGGTAACACAGACAAAGAAAGCCAAGTATGTACTCAGTTAAAAGTAGATATTAGCTATAGAGGATAACCATGTTACAAATCTACAGATCCAGAGAATGTAAATAACAAGAGGGCTCAAGGGGGGAAATGCATGAATCTCACTGTGAAGTGCAAATTAAAGAGATTTCATGAGTGGCCTGAAGGCAGGTGGTGATAGGAACATGAAGGATCAGGTTGAAGGGGTAGAGGTATGGAGGGCGAGAATACTGAAAATGACTACTGGAAGTGAGGGGTGGTCAACTCATGGTCAGGTGCAAGGGAATCTCTCAGGAATCTACAAAGAAGAGCCTCGCTTAGACAACTAGCAATAACTGATAAATAGCCTGAACTTGCCAGCTCCTGTGACCAGATTAGTGCCTAACCCAAATGTCATCAGAGAGACTTCATCTAACAACTTAGGAAAACAGATGCAGACCCACAATCAAACATTACGAGGAACTCATGATATCCTGAAGAGGGGGGAGGGATAAAGGATTGTAGGAGCCAGAGGGGTCAAGGACACCATAAGAAAACCCACAGAATCAACTAACCTGGACTCACACGGGCTCGCAGAGACTGAAGCAACAACTAGAGTGCCTATCAGGGACGGACCTAGACACTTTGCCTATGTTACAGCTGTGTAGATTGATCTTCTTGTGGGACTCCTAACAGTGGGATCAGGAGTTGTTTCCAACTCTTTTATTGGCTTTTGGGACCCTAGTCCTCATACTGAGTCACCTACTGAGCCTTAATATATGCTTACTCTTACTGCAACTTGCTATGCCATGTTTTGTTGATGTCCATCGCAGTTTTGCCCTTTCCTGAACAGAAATGGAGGAGGAGTGGATTGAAGGGTGTGAATAGAGGTGGAAGAACTGGAAGGAGAGGAGGCATTGGAAACTGCAGTCAGGATATACAATAAACAAACTAATTAATAATTAAATACATACATATATAAATAAATAAGAGAAAAGGAAAACATAGGGGTGGAGGAAACAAAAATTAGTAGATTGATTGAAATAACCTTGAGGGTAAATGGCATTAATTCTCCCATCCAAGGACACATACTGACTGATAAGAAATAAAACCGTGGTTTCTGGGTGAAACTCAACTTATCTACAAACTTGTATAAAGACCAAAAATGGAAAACTGGAAACAAATATTCAAACAAAAGGAATCAGAATGAAAGTCAAATTAGTGATGGTCTTACCTGAAAAAGAAGACTTCAAATCAAATCTAGTAAAAAAAAAAATATAGTCAGAATAACTAAAGTTGTTTATAAAAAGGTGACAATTTACTAAAAAGGCACAATGGATTTAAATATATCAGGAATGAATGTTGGCCTATTCAATTTCATGAAAGTAACACTATTCTTCATAAAGGGACATATATATTCCAATACAAAAGTTCTGGCTCATGTCAAGATGTAATTTTCATCAATAGACAGGCCATCCATAGATACACTCAGAAAAGAAACAAGTTTCGCTATGCTATAGATCAATTAAACAAAAAAATTCCATTGTAAAGCTAAAAAAAATATACTTTCTTAATAGCTCATGGAGCTTTCTCCAAAGCAGAATACAAAACATTTTTTTTATATTTTATTGTTTCAGAATTTCATGCATACATATTCTGTACAGCAAAGGACACCTTCACTTGAGTGAAAATGCAATCCACAGAATAGAAAAAAAATCTTTATTATTATACATTTGACAGAGGGCTTGTTTCTAGGATATACAAAAAATTCAAAAAAAGCTGAACACCAAAAAGCAAAGCAGAACAAAACAACAACAATAAACCAAAACCAAGCAACTTAATAAGTTTGGGGCACAGAAATAAGCAGAGTTATGATAAAAAGAAATATTAATAAATAATGATAATAGTACATCAGTAAACTAAAAAGGCATGAATCTTGTTTGTATAAATGATTTAATATCAATAATGAAATGCTGTAACAACATATTATCAGTATGGCAAGGAGATAAATAAAGAGACATGAAGAGTCTTCCCAAAGAATTTCCAGTAACAAACTGAAAGGAATTTTATAATTAAGAAATTAATATCCTGTACTCCTCAAGATATAAATAAATAAAAGTAATTTATGACATTTTGACAAAAAATAACACATATTAAGTACTTTACAAAAGATTGCCTGATGTGGGGCAATTGTCTATATTCTGTCAATTATGTTTTAAATAAACACTGAATGGCCAGTAGTCAGGCAGGAAGTATAGGTGGGACAACCAGATAGGAAGTAGTGGTGGGTCATTGAGAACAGGATAATTCTGGCAAGAGTTCCCTCTGCAGTCCTGTCCAGACACAGAAGAAGCAAGACGTGACGTGACCCACTGAAAAAGGTACTGAGTCTTGTGGCTAACACAGATAAGAATAGTAGGCTAATGTTAAGAAGCCAGAGCTAATGGGCCAATCAGTTTATGATTAATGTAGACCTATGTGTGATTTCTTTGGGGCTTAATGACTGTGGGAACTGGGCAAGACAAAAACTCAGACAGCAATAGCCTGTAAAGTGCAACTACTTTTAAGAAACTTTTACATGAACATTATTGTTCTCACAAGAATATGGCTTCATTCCCACCAGCAATGGATGAGTGTACCCCTTTCTCCACAACCTCTCCAACAAAGGCTATCATTGATGTTTTTGATTTTAGCCATTCTGACAGGTGTAAGATGGTATCTTAAAGTTGTCTTGATTTGCATTGCCCTGATTGGTAAGGAAGTTGAGCGTGACCTTAAGTGTCTTTTGGCCATTTGAACTTCTTCTGTTGAGAATTCTCTGTTCAGCTCAATGCCCCATTTTATAATTGGGTTGATTAGCCTTTTATGGTCTAGTTTCTTGAGATCTTTATATATTTTAGAGATCAGACCTTTGTCAGTTGAGGGGTTGGTGAAGATCTCCCAGTCAGTGGGTTGCCTTTGTGTCTTAGTGACAGTGTCCTTTGCTTTACAGAAGCTTCTCAGTTTTAGTAGGTCCCATTTATTCAATGAGGTCCTTAATGTCTGTGCTGCTGGGGTTATACATAGAAAGTAGTCTCCTGTGCCCATGTGTTGTAGAGTACTTCCCACTTTCTCTTCTATCAGGTTCAGTGTGCTCGGACTGATATTGAGGTCTTTAATCCCATTTGGACTTGAGTTTTGTGCATGGTGATAGATATGGATCTATTTTCATTCTTCTACAGGTTGACATCCAGTTTTGCCAGCACAATTTGTTGAAGATGCTCTCTTTTTTCCATTGTATACTTTTAGCTCCTTTATCGAAAATCAGGTGTTCATAGGTTTGTGGGTTAATGTCAGGGTCTTCTATTCGATTCCATTGGTCGACTTCTCTGTTTTTGTGCCAATACCAAGCTGTTTTCAATACTGTAGCTCTGTAGTAGAGTTTGAAGTCAGGTATGGTAATGCCTCCAGATGATCCTTTATTGTATAAGATTGTTTTGGCTATCCTGGGTTTTTTATTTTTCCATATAAATTTGATTATTATCTTCTCCAGATCTGTGAAGAATTTTGATGGGACCTTGATGGGGATTGCATTGAATCTATAGATTGCTCTTGGTAGAATTGACATTTTTACTATGATGATCCTCCCAATCCAAGAGCAAGGGAGGTCCTTCCATTTTCTGTTATCCTCCTCAATTTCTTTCTTCAATGCCTTAAAGTTCTGGTCAAATAGATCTTTCACTTCCTTGGTTAGAGTTACCCCAAGATATTTTATGCTGATTGTGGCTATCGTGAAAGGTGAAGCTTCTCTGATTTCCCTCTCTGTTTCCATATCATATGTAAATATTGAAAAATTTAACTATTTTTTAATTATTTTAATTTTTGACATCATAAACATAAAGTGTCAGTGACATGACTTCCTAAACATGAATGAAAGAAGCACAACACCAACACACATGCCTAAGTGGAGTAAGGAAAGTGTATGAGTTCCCAAACTTACATTAAAGAACTACAGGTAAGTGAGAAATGTTGATAGCAGGGGAATTAGTCTTGTCCAGAGAAGAGCATACTACTTGGGTATCCCATATCAAATGGTCAGCCCTGAAAACATACACACTAATACCATTATACAGACTGAGAAGGCTGTACTTAGGATTTAGGCAAAAATATATATAGCCATGAATATGAAGAAAAAGAAGGAAAGGATTATTGGAGGGTTTGGAGGGAGGAAGGGAAGGGAAATTATGTAATTATAATCACTCAACCATTTTAGTAGGTTAGTTTCCCTTTATTCAAAGACAAGATGACAATACACTAATAACTGTATTTAAGATATCTTTTTCACAGAGACTAAAATATCTTCTACAAGTTCAAGTGTTTAGCAGTAACACAAGAAAATAGTTTGCATTGAGTTGTGTTGTAGATGTTCAAAATAAGAGCAAGTAGGTG
>NW_004949259.1:141746-149874 GCF_000317375.1 Microtus ochrogaster | reverse complement strand
AAAAGGGAAGCTCAAGAGAAGCAGACTATGCCAAGATACCAGAGCCTACACCTACAGTTGACAGTCATGAGCCCAGACTGGGACAGAGGCCTCGGTCCCACAAGGTCCTGAACCCAGCAGGAGGCAAATCCAGCATCTCCTTCAATTGAAAGGCTCCTCCTCTGCCTGTACTCAGACCGGAAACTCAGAGATAGGGTATTGAAATGTTAGTGCTTCCTTTAACCCAAATGAGTCGTGGTGGGAGAGGGGTTGTCATGCGTGTGGGGGGTTGCCTGCTCATAGGCCTTGATGCCTTTGGAGGAGCTGCAGAAGGACTGTGCCTTCCAGACTGCCAAGATACACATCTGTGGGGATAAAGTGGGGTGCTCTTAAGCCTCCTCTGTAGTTGTTCTGTGTGGAACAGTAAAATTCTGGGAAGGGCGAAAGAGATGGCACCTGTTAGCAGAAGGCTCATTAGGGTCTGTCTCGTCCTTGTATCAACAGTCTGCTGGCTGTTGGGCATCTGAGAATGGTGGTTTGGCTGGGAAAAAAAGAAAAGAGAAAGAAAGGAAAAAAAAAACAACCTATCCCTCACTGTTGGACGGAGGAGAAACACATAGACAAAAACCCTTAAAGACAGAGTGAGGTCTACATAGCCTTTCCTTTCAGGGAATGCTTATCACCAAAATGTTTCCACCTCTGAGGTTACCTCTGAGCCCTAGTGTCTCCTTTTCCTTTTGTTCCCTTCAGTACGTCACCCTGTAGTGTTGGAATGTGGCTGCTCTTTTTGGTAGCAGTCAACAGAAAATCAAACACTTATTCTCAGTCTTGTCCTGAGTGGAAGGTTTGGATGCCCTGATCCTCTGAATTGTAGTCTCCTTACTGCACCTAAAACCATGGCCAGCTCTAGGTAGCAGCCTCTCTTCCTTTATGGTTGGTTTGGTTCCTGCCATGCCAGGTTTGCATATGGGTTGTTCCTTTTGTTTCTCTCATCAGCCTTGAGTGTAGCCTTAGTTCCTCACCGTGAGGGCTCTTGCTATCTGTGGTTCTTCCTGTACATAAGGCCTCAACCTCTGCAGTTTTAAAGACTACTCAAATATGTCTAGGTATTGGGTGAATTTTTGATTTTCCCGTCAGTTCCTGTAGTTGGGAGGAAGACCTGCTGAAGAATACTGGGTTGGGCCGGTTTCTTTAGCCATCTGAAGAGGTGTTTGTTAGGATCAACATCTTATGAATACCCACAGACTGTGCTTCTAACACCTAGAAAACATCACTGTGTACACCAAAGCAGAAGAGTGACCTAAGCCACCTTTAGAAAGCTTCCGACTTCTTAACCTTGTTTGTGAACAGTGCCCCTCAGGCCTGGATAGTGAGTATTTTGGCAATAAGGTCACGACTGTCATCTGACAGCAGAGATCCTGGCTCCACAGCCATGCTGCCTGCTGCCCACTATTTCGTGTCAGGCACATCTCCGTCCTGTTCCGTCTTTAAGGGCTGCAGCCTTAGTTCCTTGGTTCCCGCTTGTGGTGGGCGTCTGTGAAAGGGTTCCTGAGTGGTGCTACAGCGCTTTATGGCAGATTGCAAGAAATGTCCTTTTCAGAGTTTGGGGAAGCAACAGTTCTGCAGTCACGCTCATTGGCCTAGATGCTCAAGTGCCTGTAGGAGCCCCTGCCGGGTTCTGCTTCCAGCTCCTGGTTCATTGAGGGCTTTGACCATGGCTTTGTCAACCAAAGAGTTTAGACCTTTCAGCTGCTCTGTTTCCTGAAGCCAAGAAACATGCATTACATGTATGTAATTCTGTAACAACTCAAATGGCTTGTGGTTAAGTCATGAGGATGTCATTTGGAATTCAGAGTATTTTTTCCATTTAAGAAAACGTCATAAATGTTTGCTTCATTTAGCCCAGACTCTAACATCTTTAACATATAAGAAATGATACAATGATAGTAACAAACCTCTTTTTGTAACCACTTTCTTTTTTTTTTTTTTAAGATTTATTTATTATGTATCCAATGCTCCTCCTGCATGTACACCTCTATGCCAGAAGAGGGCACCAGACCTCATTACAGATGGTTATGAGCCATTATGTGGTTTCTGGGAATTGAACTCAGGACCTCTGGAAGAGCAGTCAGTGTTCTTAACCTCTGAGCCATCTCTCCAGCCCTGTAACCACTTTCTTAAGTAGAAAATGATTTGTGAATTCCAAATTGAATTGTCAAGAAAAAAATGTGACATCACTGTGCTGGCCCTGCTGCTGGTCCAGCGAGAGCAGAGCTCCAAGACCACTTGCTGGCCTAGATGGCTGAGAGACTATGGGAACCTGAGACAGTGAGCCACAGCAGCTGCCTTACTTGACTCCCCTATCATTCTCTGAAACTGTCCCAGAACATGACCCGTCTGCTGCCCAGGAAGAGGTCCTGCCCAGCTAAATCCAGTGGAATACAGTTCTCACACCTGCACTAAGCCTTATCACTTTGTTTAAGTGCATTTGGTGCCAACATTTTTCTAGCACTATGTCAGAGCAAGAAACCTGTCCTTACATCACAATGCAATTTTATAGGAATGTTTTGTTATTTTTATGAGACAAAACTGGGTATAAAGGTTGAATTAAACGTAGTAACCACAAAAAAAGAGACAGATCCAGGATTTAGCAAGGGTTGAAATCATGATTTAGACTGAACAGAGACAATCCACACAGCTCTATATCCAGTCCTGCCACCATGTCAGTACAACACAGATACTAAAGGGAGGCTTGCAGCCTAGCATGTAATTAACCTTCCTTCCAAGAGACAAGCTGATTACAATAGGAGCCTGAAGGATTTGTAGAGAAGGTGTCTTCTGAGAAACATCAAAATAGACATCATTGTGAAAATCAGCAAGCTGCTTTCATGCTGAGGTGCCCACACCATCTCTTTCTTCCTTAACTAGGTGTCTGTAGCCCCAGCAGTGTTCACACACCTTGTTATCATCTCTAAATCAGAGTTTCCTGCCTTAAGGTTAAAAGGGTAAGCATCATGCCAGTGGAAAATGCCATCACCACCACCATGCTCTAAGTGATGTTCAGCCTTGTGGGAGTGCTTAGAAAATAAAACAGGCAGAAGAGGGCATTTCTGCTTCCACCCAGAGCCTGAATAATAATAGATATCTTAGCATTCCCACAAAACCAAAGAAAGCTCCACCATCCACACATACTGTAGTCACTTGTTTTGGGGGGCCTGGTAATTATAGCACTAAATGAAAGTAACAGGGAAAAACCTTTATGATATACCTTAACTACCATTTATTATCTACATCAGAAAGTTCTATCACGAATGCCACCTAGATATTGCTGCTTCTCACCCACAACTACACTATGAAGCAGCTCAGTACCAAGGAAGAGGTGTTGAAGATTGTCTCCAAGAGATACAAGTTACTTTCCTGAGATCTTCAAGAAAGCCTTTACGAAGATATGTGATATTTCCGCAGTAGAACTGAGAGAAGGCAACTTCAGTGAGCCCTTATACAACCTCATTGGCAAACTGAAACTCCCAAATGATGGGAGAATTCTTGCTGGCAAGGGCTTACCCCAAACCGATTTTCTAATGAGGTTCCTCCATATCATCTTTATTAAGCACAACTCTGCGAGTAAAGAAGATATCTGGAAAATTTTAAAGAAGAAGCAAATCTATTCTAGTAAATAAGACTTCATGTCTGTAGGTAGAACCCTGGAAACTCCTGACACAAGATTTAGTGAGACTAAAATACCCAGAGCATAGACAGGTGGCAAACAGTGATCCTCCAAGCAATGATTTCCTGTGGAGTCCCCAAATCCATGCCAAAACCTCCAATATGAAAGTCCTGCAGCTTTTGGCTAGAATCAACCAAATCACTCTTAGGTTCTTTACCTGCCTTTATGAAGAAGCAATGAAAGATGAGCAAGGCAATGCCGAAACCAGTTGTGAAGGTGATCCTAGTATTACTGCTAAGGCTAGAACTGCCATCAGTATGTAAAAATATCTCATTATCTAAATGGGAAAAATAGCATTGCAATAGGGGTGGTTTTGAAAGCACAAAACAATCCATGCTAACTAAAACAGAATATAATAGAGAGAAAATTAAAATTAAAATATGATTAAGCCTTGTATTCTGTATTTGTTTTTAGCCTCCACTTTGGTCCTAAAATAATTTTATAAAGAGAAATCAAGTAAAAACAATTATAAATTAATTTTTCTATTTGCAGTAATTTTTCTAAGACCATTGTCGCTGAAAGTTTTAAAAAAACATGGAAATGTCATAAGCAAAGGACCTGGTATTCCATTGTGCTACAGCTCCCCCATCATTACAGTACTTCTTCCTGTGAAGTTCCCATATGTACCTGCTTCCACCTCTGGAGCCACAGTTGGTGGCCAGTTCTTCACGTTGTCTTCTGTTGAGAGCTATATAGTATTCTCAGTGTAGCAAGTAGCCCTCTTCACCTCCTACTGATCCCTGGTGCTCATCTCCTTCACCATAAAATCTTTTGATTTTAGGTTGTGGGACATATTAGAAATGACTCTTTCTTACTATATTTCTCCTTGGATTTCTTATTTAGTTTTCCCTCTTGATATCCTATTGACATATTAGAAATGACTCTTTCTTACTATATTTCTCCTTGGATTTCTTATTTAGTTTTCCCTCTTGATATCCTATTTCTCAAATACTCATACATATGAAATCAATTGGCAAGCTTTGTAGCCCAGAACTGGGTAAGATGATATTGGGAATTGATGTTTCTTTTGTGATGTTTTTAATGTTAAGAATTGCATGGATTTTGTTTCCAGAGACTGTAACGTAGATGAAAAGAAAAGTAGAAAATAACTGTCTCTGCATGGTTGCACAGATCTTTAAGTCCAGTATGATACAGTGTCACTTAAATATAAATTCACAATGGCAAGTTCATTTAGAAAATTATATTAAACAACAAGACTAAAAGTTTAAATTCAGTTGTATCATGTATCTAGAGATCTATGTATATAAGCAACCTGTGGTAGAGTTCTCTACTCCATATTGATAGACTCTATTTCTGTTTTTGAGGATAAGCAACTTTAACTTCTATGATCCTGACATATTCACAATATATTCTTTTATTTTTCCCACATATTCCAAATAAGAGTAGTAAAAGGCTTCAAATTTAATAGAGGAAATAATTCATAATTGGCTTTTATTTTTTTCATAAATCTTTTAGATTTCATTGAATTTGCCTTCTCAATTAAACACTTTCAAGAAACATTTTATTGAGCTTTTTCATTTTTATAGACAAGATCTCACTATGTAGCCCAGGCTAGACTGTTCAAATTCCCCATGCTATGAGGTCACTTCATCACTTAGTTAAAAGTTCTGAGCATTTTCACCTGAACCAATGATACTACTCTCTTTTGTTTCCTGATATGTATGAGAAAGTTCTGGTAAATGAAACAAATGTGAAACAGATCTAAGGGGGCCTGTGACCATTGCTAAGGCCATCGTTTACTCACAGTTCCTGTCTTTCTATGTATGTGAGGCCTGCGATAAGGGTTTCAGTTCATATTTGCAAATAATATTTAGTCTTTGAATAGTGGATAATTTATGGTATGGAGAGGTAAAATCTATCCCTTCTGTTTTTTTATGGGCACATCCTGTGTGGGTGTCCACAGAAGCCAGAAAGGGCATCGGATTCCAAGAAACTAGATTTTCAAGGGTTTGTGGCTTTTGTGGTGGGATAAACTCTGGTCCTCTATAACAGCAGCACTCTCCACACTGAAATTAAAGATTTAGTCATAGATATTCACAATCCACCATCTTCTATTGCACTGAACAAGAAGTCATACCAAAATGTATGTACTAGAGGGGGAAATGATACCTATTTCACCAAAGGCTAGATAATGATATACTGATGTACAAAAAAAGGGAGAGTGATGGTACATACATGAAATTCTGTGCACGAATTTCACTTAAGGCCAAAAGAAGCAGAATTGGTTAAGAAATAGATAACTTAGATACATGCAAATTAATAACCCATAACATGTAAACTTCAAAGTGAAAAATTTCCAAGTGGAGATTAAGGAAAATTGAGAAATTAGTTTTTGACCCCTTTTCTAAGCTTCAAATAGCATGGACAGTTTAGAGACCGGGGCAGTATATAACCTATATATAAATAAAACAAAACAAAAATAAAATCAGATAAACTAAAGATAAAAGATAAGCAACAACAAAACTCAAAAACATACATTATTTCTAATTTAATTTCATTGACTTTAAGGGGATCAAAGATCACAAGAATGGTTAGAAACCCTTTAAGTTTACCATGAAATTTAAGATAATAAGTTAGTAATAACAATAGTAAGATAATAGAATAGTGCAGTTATTCTCAACATTTCTAATGCTGTAGACCTTTGATAAAGTACCTCATTTTGTAGTGACCCCCAACCATAAAATTATTTTTGTTCTTAGTTGATAACTGTAATTTTACTATGTTATGAATCATTATGTAAAATATTTGTGTTTTTCCCATGGTCTTAGGCAACCCAGTGAAAGTGTTGTTTGATCCTCCAAAGGGTTGTGACCTATAGTTTGAGAACTGCTTGATTCTCAATAGGGACACTCAGAGAAATTACTTTCTGAGGGTTGATAGAGAAGATGACATCGAGAGTCAAGACAGTGGGCACAGGAACTCTAAAAACCATGGGTAAGCAGAATAGGCCTGGAAAAGGCAGGAAGTGGTTTATAGCTAGTAACCAGGTTCCTGCAGTGAAGGGGAAAATGCCCCATGAACATATAAACTTTGAGTGTAAGTGACAATAGACTAGTGAAGAGGCCCATGGTACTTTGGGGCTTAAATTTAGCAAGTAGCCTTAAAATGGTAATTGCTCTTTCATGAAAATCTTGGATAGGAGAATCCCATTCTCTCATTCCTCAAATCTGGGAGAATGAAAAGCACTGAACATCTTGAGAAAGAACCTAATATTTGAACTGAAGCCATGCCTAGGGTCATAGTACATACAATAATTACAAGTCAGGGAACTTAGACACAACCAACAACGTCTGTACGGGACACCAAAACAAAAGAAGGTAACCTGCCTCTGCCTCCTGAGTGCTGGGATTAAAGGCGTGCGCCACTACCACCTGGATTTCAACTCTTATTAGAAAAAAAAGCATGCTTATTTTGGGTAATAATAAGAAAAATAAAATAAATTAAAAACTAACACACTGAAATTAGTCAAAAACAAACAAACTGAGGAAAAGAACCCTAAAGAAGGCACGAGAAACAGAGACCCAATTGTTTGCACACTAAGAACTCCAATTAAAAACACTAAACTGGAAGCCATAATATATATGGAAAGGACCTGGTACAGACCCTTGCAGGCCCTGTGGATGCTGTTAAGGTAGCTTTTTAAATAGGACCAACAGGCTTCTATAGGTTTGGTGTGCCAACGTGGTAGACACAATCCATGTAAAACCTGAGAGGGCATGAAAAGAAATTCTAGAAAACAAAGTTTAGCTGCATTTATTTTTCAGCTAGTGGCATGCCACAGATCCTTTAAGAGAGATTTTCCTGATTCAGCAGTATCAGGAAAAAAGCTGTGGCCATTTTAAAAGGCCAGCTTTCTGGTCTGTGCTGCCAGTGCAACCTCTGACTCTTTCAGGCAGGAGGTCCAGCTACAGAGCATTTGAGTGGGATTTTTGAGCACACTCCTGCAGCTTGCTTAATGGTATCATGGACTGGCTGTGTGCCTGAAAACTGACTATGCCCATGTCTCTCAGAGGCAGCAAGCAGCTCCACCATGCTGGACTGTGCAGAGTGAGCTGAAAGTACACTTTCAGTACAGCTTAAGTTGTATTTATTTATTTATTTTTATTTTTATTTATTTTTTTAAAAAGAAAACAAACCATTTTTTTCAAAATACATACCAATCCAAGTTCTCACTCCCTCCCTTCCTCCCATTCCCTCCACTTACCACCCCCCCCACACAACCCCTCATTCACTTTTCAGAAAAGGTAAGGTACATTGCTTTGGGGAAGGTCCAAGGCTCTCCCTACTATATCTGGGCTGAGCAAGGTATCCATCCAAAGAGAATAAGTTTCCAAAAAGCCAGTAGGGATAAACTCTGACTTCTTGAATTTTGCATGCAAATGGACGGAAATAGAAAACACT
>NW_004949259.1:132595-141220 GCF_000317375.1 Microtus ochrogaster | reverse complement strand
AAAAAAAAAAAGAAGTGCTTAGCATTTTAAAAAGCGCTCTTGGACAGTAAAGAATTACAGATATGCAATAAAGACAAATCCAGATGAGTCATAGTGTTGAATAAATGTACAGAGGCCTGGAAGAGAGAATAAAAAGAGTATAAAGAGCTATAAAATAAAGTTAATGCTTTAAAAAAAGGTAAAGTCTCTAAAGATACAGAGTAAAGATAGTCACAGATTAAAAGGAGTAAAGAAAAATAAGCCACGTAAAAATGGAAAATTCACAGAGGCTGGTTTATATATATTATTGTGTTTTCTTTGAATTTTTTTGACTGTGAAGGAGCTAAGTATAAAGAAACATTTCCTTGTATGGATTGCTAAGTTAAACCAACATAAAGGTATCTTGATTCCAAAATTTGAGTCTTTATATGTTGCTTTGGAAAAGAGGTTCCTCTTTTCTTTCCATAGAAGATGAGAACCTGTGGATTGCTTTCAGACCAACATGGTTTCATGGAACAAGACACCCTGAAAGGTCACCTTGAACACCCCTCAAAAAATTACTTTGCCCAACTGCTGACTGAGATGAACCTAGCACACAGGATAGACCAAAAAAAAAAAAAACCCCACAACCCCCCCCACCTTATTAACAGTGCCCCGAATCAGCAGGAAGCAGAAAATCAGTATGGTCAAACTGTGCTCATATTCCAAAATATTGTTTTTAAATGTTTGTTTACATTTAAAGGTGGATATAATACAGATATGGATAATTTTCATAGGTATGTATATTGTTTTATTGAAACAATTTTTGTTATATATATATATATATTTCTGCTTTTGATTAAGTTATTGTGTTTGTGCAGTTCATTTAAAAATATAATATATAATTTAGAAATATAGGTTAATAGATAATTTTCTATGACATTCAAGATTGTAATCATGTTAGTTAGGTTTTCTAGAGATATATTTCAGTTAGTTAGGTATTCTTCAAATCTTTCAGAGACCTTTGAAATTGGTATTTAAATGTTTTAAGAAGTTAGGACTTTTCATGACAGTGAGACACATGCTCCTGGCAGCACAAACTACTTCAAGAGGAAAATGGATATCTAATAGGTTCTTTATGGAGTTTGCTAGCCATTTGGGCATGAAACTGCTCTTGCTTGAACTGTTTGACTGTACATGCAGGACGTGCAGAGAAATAACCATCCTTCAGGGTTCCTGCTTCATGGAAGAGATTGCCATTCATTATGCAGGACATAGAAGAAAATAGCTGAAAACTGCCAATATAGGGGAGGTGATGTTGGAGTTCCCTCTGCGTGCTGTGATTACCATTGATGAATAAAGAAACATTCTTGGCCTGTTGATAGGGCAGGACATAGATAGGCAGGGAAAACTAGAAGAAATACTAAGAGGAAGAAGGCAGAGTCAGTGAGACACCATGGATCCATAGCCGGAGGTAGACATGCTGAAACTTTGCTGGTAGGCCACAATCTTGTGGTGATATACAGATTATACAGATAACAGAAATGGGTTAAATTAATATGTAGGAGTTAGAGAATAAGAAGATACAGCTAATGGGCAAAGCAGTGATTTAAATAATATGGTTTCTGTGTGATTATGTCTGTTCTGGGCCACTGGGACAAACACGCAGCTCCCTGAAACATTGGTAAACCCTCCTGTAGGCTCAAATATCTTTGGTAGAACTTAGGAAATAGGAGCAGGGTTTGGTTATTGCTGACGCAGTGCCTATGCACCCTGATGACAGTTAAGGCACATGTTGGTTGTGCTTGCTTCCATACAACTGACGTCATCTGAAAAAAAGGTGCTAGAGGCTGGGGAGTGTACACATGGTGAAGTTAGTTAGGGGTCAAGGAGTTAAAACCACCTTGCAACTGGTCAGCTTCCATTTTAGTTGTGAGTATGGCAAGAGGAACCTGAAAGTAATAAAAAGGTCAAGAGTCAAGATTTGAGTGAACACAGCTGAGGAGCTCTCTAGCTGGAAGCAGCTTTGAGGTAGGGATGGCAGTGGTTGGCTCCTAGTCCTATGACAGTGATAAGTACTGGAGAGCCAGAAGCTTCTCCTAATCTCATGTGTTGAGGTCTTTGGATAGTAGGCCCACTGGGAGAATGGCAATTTTGCATCCAATTAGCAGGTTAAAGATGTTACAGAACATCTCTGAGGAGAAAGCAGAGGGAATACAGGCAGATGAAGAAAAACTGGATTTGGTCTGGTATGTACTTGATACAAGTTCCCTGGAGCCACAACTCTATGAGCTATCTGTGAGGAAGTCCTAGTAGATAGGTCACAGTATTAAAAATTTTATTTGGCCTGTGGTGAAATCATGATGGTCTCTTTTAGGTACAATTTCTTTCAGACATGTAAGTCTTGGATTCTAAGAAAAATTTTGCAGATTGATGAACAAATAGAGCGAGCAATTGGTGCCCACATGGCCAACTAAATCCACGCCAAACCTAAGAGGGCTTGAAAAGGAATTCTAGACAAAAAAAAAATGAAAGAGGTTAACACAACTTCTTGCTATTTTCTGGTGGCTTGCTATAGCTCCTTTAAGAGAGATTTTCCTGATTCAGCCATAGCAGGTAAAAAGCCATGGCTGTTTTAAAATGTCGGCAAGAAAATTTTCAAAACCGTCTTACCCTGTCTTGGTAAGATTTGACAGACCTATTTATCTATTTCTGGTTTTTATATATCTTGTCAGTGGTTGAGACATGGGTATTTCTTTGCCCAAAGGCCAGTTTTTGCCAAGAAAAAAACAAGCTCCAAGTGGAGTGTCTTCAGTACTCAACATTCTCTCAGGAATAGATCAGTGCTGCCAAGAGCAATTGTGTCTCACTTAAACAGAACTCCAAGTTATTTAAATGTCATTTTCTACAGCTTTTTGAAGTGGTTGAAGATCATCTGTATATGCAGAATATAATCTCTATGTATCTAAAGAACCTGATTAGTCTAACTATAAGTACGACAAACATAGATGACTAGATCTATAATTCTTAATACCTATATAACTTAAAGAGTAAGACAATAAACAACTGTGCAATAAATGAGGATAAGGACCTCCAAATGTAAACAATGTATAAGTATCTTGATCAGTGGTAGAAAAATACACTGTAATATGGTAAATATATAATCAATATATAAAAATGTTTTAAACAGAGTTAGAAGCATGCATGCATACAATATTCAATATAATTTAACTTTGTATCAATATACAAGAATCTATACAAATGTAATTGTCTATAAATAATAACTCATAAGTATTCACTCTATTACTCACTATTATTATTAGTGTGATTAAGCTCATACCACTCTATTAACTCATTCAGTCCCCCCCCCCTTTTTTTGGAGAGAGATCCCTGAGCTTATAAAATTTTCCCGCAACTCCCAACTCTATACCAATTATAATCAAACCCTAAATGATGTCCCTAACCCTGAGGACAAACTTTCTTGGCTTCTAGAATTACCTTTAGCTGTCATGGGGGTGATATTCTTTCTATGGGACCCTGTGAAAGTAAAATGATGGTTAAGTTTCAAGATTAATGTCTGGTACGATTGCAAATAGTTTCTGAGTATTTTGTGGAGGTCTGGCCAGAACATTGTAAAAACGTGTACCATTTTAGCTAACCAATTTGGAACCACCTTGTGCAACTGGTATCCAAAATAGGTTTTGTAGTAGCACTCTCAGCATCATGATGTCATATCAACCAGGCGGAAACTTCAAAGATCACTGTAGGAAAATTCATTGTTCATTGTGGAAAACTAAAACATCATTTATATAGACATATATATTCAATTAAAGGTATGATAAAGACAAAAATAGATATGAAGAAAGGTAATTTTTTCTAAATTCTACTTTTTTTCTTTCTGTCCCATATCAAACAGCTCTTGACATGAGATAGAAACTCTGGATTTTTTCTTTTAACAACATGCTTGGATTTAAAGAAGGACAGAGCCATTGGCCAACTCTAAAGCCAGCTCTATATATTTATAAGTACATATATATATATAAACATATATATGTATATATATTTGTGCTTATGGATGATATTCGATTTTATTGATGATCCTTATTGGGTAGTTAATGTTCCAACTGTCAGGATTCAAACATCCAGGGTCCCTTGATTTTTTGAAGATGAATGTTTTCCTGCAGAGATAAGAACAGAACCCTGCCCCCATCCTATATGCTTTTCTTACCACCTGTATGATTATCATCATTGTGGTTGAGTTGTCATTTCTCCTTTCCAAGAGGTTTCTCCTCTTCAAACTGAATATTTATTAATTTCAATGGTATTCATAATTTTTCTTCTCCTGTGGAAACAAGAGCAAAACCCCTTTCCCGATAGAGCACATATTCTGGCTTCCATTGTGAGGTCAGAATATCCTGGAAATAAACCAGTTGACTTTATTTAGCAGACTTTTTCATTATCCAATGTCTTTCTGCTGCTGTAGTTCCTTTCTCGTTGGTGTTAAGAAAATTCAAGGTTAATAAAGCATTATGTAACCTATTTCTGGAGGCATTTCCACCCCTTTTTGTTTGTTTAACATATGCTTTATAGTTTGATTCGATCTTTCTATAACTGCTTGACCTGTAGGATTGTGTGGTGTACCTGTAACATGCTTAATATTATAATAAGCGGAAAACCATTTCATTTTCATAGAGACATATGCTGGACCATTATCTGTCTTTATTTATGCAGGTATACACATGATGGCCATAAATAAATGTGTGATTATTGAACCAGCCTTTTCTGAGCTTAAAGCAGTTGCCTGCTGAAAGCCTGAATAAGTGTCAATGGTGTGGTGTACATATTTTAATTGTTCAAAGTCTGCAAAGTGGAATACATCCATCTGTCAGATTTCATTCCTTTGAGTACCCTTTGGTTTAGTCCCTGCAGGTAGCAGTGTTTGGTTATAGAAAGAGCAAGTAGGACATCTCTTTATAATCTCCTTAGCTTGTTACCATATAATGGAAAACTGTTTCTTTAAACCTTTGCTATTGACGTGATGTTTTTATGAAATTCTGAGGCTTTCAACATGCTTCCAATCAATAATTTTTTTCTGCATTACCTTGTGCTAGAGGACCTGGCAGACCCATATGGGACCAGATGTGTGTTATGTCCATTGGACAAAGCCTATTCCTGATTATGTCTTATACCTGGACAAACAATGAAGTCAACTCTGTATCATCTGGTATAAATTCAGCAATTTCAATATGCAAGATAATTCTTTCTGCATATTGTGAATCCATAACGATATTAAGAGGTTCTTTAAAATCCCTTAGCACCATAAGAACGGCATATAATTCTGTCTTTTGGACAGAAGTATAAGGACTTTGTTCCACCTTATTCAATCCATCTGATTTGTAACCAGCCTTCCCTGATTTATTAGCATCAGTATAAAATGTACGGGCTCCAGTTATTGGAGCATCACGTACAATTCGAGGAAGTATCCAAGAAGTTCTCTCTATAAGGTTAAGTCTACCACTTTTGGGATAGTTGCTATTAATTTCTCCCAAAAATTAGCACAAGCCTTTTGCCATGGTTCATTGTCTTCCCATAACTTTTTTATTTTATCAGTAGTGAAAGACACTATAATTTCTGCTAATTGACGAAGTCTCAATTTACTTTTTAGAATTAATTCTGAGACTTTTCCACATAAGTTTTTATTTTTTACTTGATTTATGTGGTAAAAAGGTCCATTCTAAGATAATATCATCCATATGCATTAAAATTTCCTTTAGGAGAAATTCTGGAAGGCAATATGACAAGAATACAATTAATATTTGGATTCACCCTATCCACATGTGTATCCTGTAATTTCTCCTCAACAATCATCAATTCCTTTTCTGCTTCAGTTGTTAATTCTCTGGAACTATTCAGGTCTTTATCACCATCTAAGGTTTTGTTTAAATGAATTATTAGATCAGGTGTTATTCCAACAGCCAGACATAGTCTGGAAAGTCTCCTAACAATCTTTGAAAGTCATTAAGAGTCCACAAGCGATCTCTCCTAATATGTGTAGATAGACATCCTGGAGGTACATTCTGTATGTTAATTTATCAAAACTTTTTGATAACTTTTGAATGTCAAATTCAACAGTATAAATTCTTTCAGATTACTTCCTAGTACCCTTATATATGGAGTCAGTTCTGTCTATCATAGTATCCACTTGTCCAGATGACCTCTGATTTTCAATTATATTAATCCTGTCAACTAGCTGTTCATTATTAGTCTGTAAAGACTGTATCATTCCTAAGAGTTCCATTTTCTTCCTTAATGATAGAATATGGAGAATAAAACTGAAACCTAGTAACCAATAAATTGTGGTACCTCCATAGTCATATAAGCCTCACATAATACAATCCATAGTATTAACAACGAAAGCACTGAAAGTTCCAGTGAAAACGAAATCTGCCATATTACCTATTATCCAGCAGATGGCACTGTTTCCGAGTTGCGACTAGAACCAATGCATTGGTCCTGTGTTAGTGTCCGCCTTGGTACTTGTTAAAAACTGGGAAATATGAATCATTCAACAAATTAAATGTAATTAAATCAATTCCATACGCAAAGCAAGAAAACCCAGAGTCCATGCACAGAGAACAGCAACCCAGAAGCTGCACTCACTGCCACATGACAAAGAATTGCCCCGGGGGTTGTAGTGGTTGATAAATAGCATGTTCACTTGTGCTTCAGCTTGCTGCTGAAGCACTGCAAAATCCACTGTGACAGGGATTTTACAAAAAACAAAAACAAAATCAAACAAAAACGCTTAGACAAAAGTAAGCCTGTCTGGGCCATGGAGTTTTAAATCCCCCTGGTGCCAGCTGTTATGGTGGTTGGACACTTAAAAGAAATCCCCCACTAGCTCAGAATTGAGAAATAGATAGTCATTTATTAAGGGGTAAACTCACAAATCAGAATCTCCCATTTGACTGGTTGAATCACATGATCCAAAGGAGCAACTGGAGGGAAAAGAGCAAGGGGAAGGAGAACAAAGGGAAAGAAGGGGAAAATGCCCTGTTCGGTTTCCACATATATAGTATATGAGACCATGCCACAATAGGCAGGTAATTACAAGTTGTAATACTTCCCACAGCATGGGCCTGCAGGCTGAAGATGGATGCCCCAATGGTACAGAAGATCTCTGGGTGACTGTCCAGGCAGTGAGATATCTCTGTCATTTCTAGAGTTTTGGAAGTTGCTTACAATGTATTTTCTGTTTACTTAGGTAATATTATATACTTCTGGAGTCTTTGATTGAGTTGAAGAATAGATAGTTATTATTATAGTTTTCCTTAGTTGTGATAAAAGATAAAGTAGATATAAATATTGTAACTGTAATTCTTGCTTGATAACTGTTCTGTTATTTGTAATTTTACTATGTTAAGTTAAAGCCTTCCTTTTTGTTTAAATAGAAAAGGGGAAATGGTGTGGGAGGTTCTACTGTCTGTGTGTTGCTTTGATATGAATAAAGAAACTGCCTTGGCCTGTTGATAGGGCAGAACTTAGGTAGGTGGGGAAGATGGAACTGAATTCTGGGAGGAAGAAAACAGAGTCAGGAGGAGATGCCATAGATGCAAGGCCAGAGTCAGACATGCTGACACTTCACTGGTAGACTACAAACTTGTGTTTATATACAGATTAACAGATTAATAGAAATGGGTTAAATTAAGATGTAAGAGTAAGCCAATAATAAGCTAGAGCTAATGGGCCAAGCAGTGATTTAATAAATGCAGTTTCTGTGTGATTATTTCGATTCTTTGCACTACCATGTCTCTGGAATAAATCTCAAACCAGGTAGGATTTGTTGGTGTGGAAGCAGCATCATTTCATTCACAGAGAACATAAGTCCCATCCTTAGCAGTAAGATTTAGTTTTGGACTTCTGTAGCAACCAAAGAATTGAGTTGGTCATGAAAGATTTTAATCTGAGATGAAAATTTTAAAGGATTTCTGAGAGCTAGTGAGACTGAGAAGTTAACATATGTAGAAAAGACTTTGGTCCAGTTGTTTCAGTTATGCATCAAGAAAACATGCCTAGAATGGCAAGAAGAGGGAATGAGTTGGATGGCTTGTGGCAAATTAGTCAGGAGGTAATAACTGTACAACCTTGTGGACAACATTAAGGGCCAAAGTTAATGAGGAAAAATGTCCCATAAAGACTAACATGGATTTTTTTTGTTTTTGTTTTTGAGGTTAAAAGCAATTGTATAACTGACTAGAACATATACCAGATTTCTTTAGAAAATCAAGGTGACTATAATTCGATCAAACTCACACATAAGGAAAGAGCACCTGGAAGTTTTGAAAAGAAGTAGGTTAAATTGAGCATCTAACTCACCAAGTAAACAGATAAAACATCATATTACGCCATTAGATTATCTGCCAAGTTTCCAAAGACATTGATTGAATATTCTGAATAATTATCCAAATTTATAAATTACAGAGGAGTGATCTCCAAAATATATAAAGAACTCAAGAAATTAAACATCAAAATTCCAAATAATTCAATTAAAAATGGGGTACAGAAAATAACAGATAATTCTCAATAGAAGAATCTCAAACGTCCAAAAGACACTTTAGTAAATTTTCAACATTCTTAGCCACCAGGGAAATGCAAATCAAAACAGCT
>NW_004949259.1:130639-131370 GCF_000317375.1 Microtus ochrogaster | reverse complement strand
GTGGCACCAGGATTTATCCCTATTGCTTGTACTGGCTTTTTGTGAACATATTTTTTTTTGTATAGATACCTTGCTCCGCCTGGATATAGTAGGGAGGACTTGAACCTTCCCCAAATCAATGCTTTACCCTCTCTGGGGAGTGGATGTGGGTGGAATGGGGGAGTAGGTAGAGGAAATGGAAGGAGGAGAGGGAGTAGAAACTGGGAATTGTATGTAAAATTTAAAAAGATAGTTTGTTTACTTAAAAAATAAAATAAAGGAGCAGACGGTAGCTAGAATTTAAGCAACATGTTGCTAAAGCTGAAGAACTAACAGTTTCTCCTATGAGCAATGAGAAGACACTAGAGAGTTGTTGCATGTTTTTTCAGTACTGTAACGATCATTCTGATGTTTTCTGACCTTTATCGTGTCTTCTGAGGAGCAAGCTGCAATTCACTTCTTAAAAAATACAAAAAAAAAAAAAAAAAAAAAAAAAACTTTCTTTTGCATGTTGAGTGTTTTGCCTGCCTGTTTAAGTGCACTGTGTACATGCAGTTCCCTAAGCGACCAGAAGAGGGCATCAGATCCCCTGGACTTACACTGACACTTGTAAACTCCCTTAAATGGGTGTTAGGAACCCAATCTGGTAGAATTGCGATTTTTACTATGTTGATCCTCCCAATCCAAGAGCAAGGGAGATCTTTCCACTTTCTGGTATCCTCTTCAATTTCTTTCTTCAATGCCTTAAAGTT
>NW_004949259.1:129900-130539 GCF_000317375.1 Microtus ochrogaster | reverse complement strand
AAAAAAAATGATAGCTTATGCTGTAGAGGCTATGGAGTAAGAGGAACACCCCTCCATGGATGGTGGGAATGCAAGCTTGTAAACCACTTTGGAAATTAGTATGGAAGTTTCTCAAAAAATTGGGAATCAACCTTTCTCAGGACCCAGTAATGCCACTCTTGGCCATTTACCCAAAGGATGCTCAATCATGCTACAAGGATACTTGTTGAACTATGTTCATAAGAATATTATTTGTAATAATCAAAACCTGGAAACAACTTAGATGCCCCCTCAACTAAACAATGGTAAAGAAAATGTGGCACTTTTATGTACTGAATTACTACTCAGTGGAAAAAAATGAAATATTGAAATTTGCATGCAAATGGATAGAACTAAGAAAAATCATTCTGAGTGAGGTAACCCAGACCCGAGAAGATGAACATGGTACTCACTCATAAGTGGACACTGGCTGTAAAGTAAAGGATAAAAAAGCCTGTAGTCCATGACCCTAAAGAAGCTGAGTAACAAAGTGAACCCTAAGATAAGCATGCATAGATCCACATGGAAAAGAGACCTGGCAAAATTGGGATCATGGGAGTGGTGGGGGAGAAGGGAGGGTAAAAAGGAAAGAGAAGGGAAAAAGGGGAGGGGGAAGGAGAA
>NW_004949259.1:94687-103783 GCF_000317375.1 Microtus ochrogaster | reverse complement strand
GCCACCACCGCCTGGCTAGAACAAGTGTTCTTAACAAAGGAATCATATCTTCAGCCGCAAATTGTAATTCTTGGAATCTTTTATTTATTTACTGGTAGTATGAACGTAGTTGGCCCCCATAATCTTATAGGGAGTGGCACTATTACGGAGGCCTGGCTTTGTTGGAGCTGGTATGGCCATGTTGGAGCAAGTATGTCACTGTGGTGGCAGGCTTTGAGGTTTCCTATGCTCAGGTTACTGCCCAGTGTCTCAGTTGACTTCCTGTTTTCTCAATCAATATTACTCTCAGCACCAGTACTACATCTACCTGCATTCTGCCATGCTCCTGTCATGATGATAATGGACTGAACCTTTGAAACTCTAAATAAGCTACCACTAATTAAATGTTTTATTTATGACAAAAATAAGATAAATTACAAAAAAGTAATATTTAGCAGCCTCATTAAATCAGGGAACATGGGGAGATAGGGTATAGGCCCTGGAATTGGTTTTTGCTAAGAGGAATAATTGAAAACCAGGGTAAAGAGCATGCCAAATTGAATTAACACGCAGTTCCCATACCAGTTGAGTGGGAGGCTTAGATACAAGGGTTCCCTGTTCATAACATCCTCATATGTCAGTTTGGGATATGTCGAGGGCAGAGTAATTACTATTTGCCTCTCTATTATCTAGAAATTAAGGATGTGGTGAAGGCTCTAGCTAACTAACACTGGGCAAGAGAATACATCCTCCTGTCGTGTGAGGCATGAGGTGTAATTTCTCTTCCCTATAAATAAAGAAGTTGTTTTCATGGTCTGGCAATAACCGGAACTTCTCAGACTTACAAAGTTGGAGATGGGAGCAGAAAACATCCAGTGGCTCTTATTTCCCAAAGCATCCTTTTGCTGTAATGAAAGTTCCATGCAACTTACTCTGTTGGGATCATGCCTCATCCAAGATAATGTTACTATTTGAGCCTGGAGATGTTCTGCCATGCTGGTGTAATATAAATTAACCCACAATATTTAAATATATAATTTTTATAATATTTTCTAAATACACCTGATTCTGGATATTACTTCAGATTAAATTAGCTTTAAGTTTGTTTTAAACTTGTTTTGACTGAATTGCTTTAGGCTTAAATTTGATAACATACATTGAAGACTATATAGTGAAAGATATAAATTGGTATCTCCTTCTGAGCTTGTCCCTCTCAATGAATTACATTTGTACTTAGCATAGCTATAAACATAGTTCTGAGTGCATTAAATGATTTGATCATTTATAAGGTGACTAATTATTAAAGTTTATGTCTTAATTATTTTTTAACATTTTCAATAAAGCATTAACTCTCATATGGTCAAGACATTATACTTTTATTCCTGTTAAGATTTTAAGCCTTAAGAATTACAATTTTGACTTGAAATTATTTTAGTATCAAAATAAACATTAAACCATAGATAAAAATCCGTAGACAGAATGAGAATCTCATTTCCCAATTTTTTATAGTGTACTTTTACAGAGTGTTATATGAATCTCTTTCTCCAAATGGCTAAAGCCTAACAAAGTTAGTAAAGGCATAAGTGATTAGATATACATCTTTAAGTAAATACTTCTTGACTTGTATAATCTTAGAAGTTTGTAATTTTTCTTTTTTTTCTTTCTCTGCATTCCCACTCTAAACCCTATCTACCATCCCCCTTCACACCTGATCCTGTCATTCACATCCCAACCTGTGCCCAGTCCACCCACAAAAATCAATTATATTTCCCCCGTCCCAGGAAGATCTATGTGCTTTCCCAGGCCCTTCCACTATACTTAGACTCTCTGTGTCTTCTGATTGTAGGTTAGTTATCATTTACTTTAGGTTGATATCCATATATAAGCAAATATGTACCATATCCATCTTTCTGGGTCTGGTTTACCTCACTAAGAATGTTTTTTTTTTTCTAGTTCAATCCATTTGTCTGCAAATTTCAAGATGTCACATTTTATAACAGCTGAATAATAATACATTGTGTAAATCTGTCATAGGT
Organism: Microtus ochrogaster; assembly: GCF_000317375.1. Lineage (NCBI taxonomy): Eukaryota > Metazoa > Chordata > Mammalia > Rodentia > Cricetidae > Microtus > Microtus ochrogaster. The sequence continues at coordinate 101,768 of NW_004949259.1, read as the reverse complement.
TTTTATTTATTTTTTAAATCCATTCTTTTGTTGTGGGACATCTAAGCTGTTTTCAATTTCTGGGTATTATGAACAGAGCAGCAATGAACATGATTGAGCAAGTAAGTGTCTTTGTGGTAGGATGAAGTGCCCTTTAGGTATATGTCAAAAAGTGGTATGACTGCATCTTGAGATTGAAAGATCCTCAGTATTCTGAGGAAAACAATATGCTGTATTGATTTGCATAGTGGCTGTACAAGTTTGCACTCCCACCAGCAAGGAATGAGTGCTCGTCTTATTCCACATCCTGGCCAGCACAGATTGTCATTTGTGTTATTATCTTAATGTAAAAAACTAAAAGTAGTTTTGATTTGCATTTCATTGATGCCTAAAGATGTTGAACATTTAAGTATTTCTCAGCCATGTGAGTTTCTTCTATAGAAAATTATCTGTTTAAATCTGTACCCTAGTGTTTTTAATAAATTAGATTATTTATTACAATTTTATTATATTTTATGCCATATTTCTTGAGTTCTTTATATATTTTGGATATTAGTCCTCTATTGGATGTGGCGTTGGAAAAAATCCCTTTTCCATTTGGTAGGTACCACTTTGTAGAAATGATAGTGTCCTTTGACTTACAGAAAGAAGCTTTTTTAGTTTCAGGAGGTCCCATTTATTAATTGTCAGTATCAGTGTCTGTGCTACTGGTGTTCTATTCAGGAAACTGTTTCCTGAGCCAATGCATTCAAGGCTATTCTCAACTTCCTTTTCTATCATATTCAGCATATCTGCTTTATGTTGAGGTCTTTGATCCATTTGGAGTTGACTTTTGCATACAGTGGTAAGTAAGGATCTATGTTCATGCTCCTACATACAGACACCTTGTTTGATCAGAACCGTTTTCTAAAGGTGCTGTCTTTTTTCCAGTGTATGTTTCTGGCTTCTTTATACAAATTCAGGTTTCAATGAGTCTTTTGGATTTATGTCCAGGCCTTCAATTCAATTCCACTGATTAATGTGTCAGTTGTTATGACAATAACATATGGTTTTTATCACTATAGCTCTGTAGTAAAACTTGAAATGAAAATAGTGATACCTCCAGCAGTTCTTTTGTTGTTCAGGTTTATGTCAGCTACCCTGGTTTCTTTGCTTTCCCATATGAAATTGAGAATTGTCCTTTCAAGGTCTGTGAAAAATTGTCTTGGAACTTTGAAGAGAATTGCATTGAGTCTGTACATTGCTTTTGGTAGGATGGCCATTTTCACTGTTAATCCTGCAGATCCATGAGCATGGGTTACTTTTTCATCTTCTGATACCTTATTTAGTTTCTTTTTACAAATACTTGGAAATTTTATTATACAAGTCTTTTACTTGCTTGGTTAGAATTACTTCCAAGACATGTTATATTATTTATGAATAATTATGAAGGGTGTTGTTTCTCTGATATCTTTCTCAGCCTGTTTGTCATTTGTATATAGAAGGGATACTGATTATTTTAGATAACCTTGTCTCCTGCCACTTTGTTGAAAGTGTTTATCAGCTATGCGAGTTCCCTAGCAGAATTTTTAGGATCATTTATGTATACTATTATATCTGTTTATGAACTTCTGGTTTTTAGAGTCTCCATTGAGAGAAGTCATGTGTAATTCTAATAGGTCTGCTTTTTTATGTTATTTGGTCTTTTTCCTTTGCAGCTTTTAATAGTCTTTCTTTGTTCCTTTCATTTAGTGTTTTGGTTATTATAAGCCTAGTGTACTTTCTTTTCTTGTCCAATCTTCTATGGTTTTGTTAAAATTATATTTTAGGCCTTTGAACTGGGTTTCTTCTCCTTTCTCTATTCCTATTATTCCTAGGTTTGGTCTTTTCATAGTATCCCAGATTTCCTGGATGTTTTGTGTCAGGAGTTTCCTTGGATTTAACATTTTCTTTGACTGATGTTTCCATTTCCTCTATCGTATCTTCTCTCTTCCTTCTCTTGCATTATGTTCATGATGCTTGACTGTTTGAAATTCTACATTTCTCATTTCCAGAATTCCCTCAGTTTTTTTATTATATTTTCAGGTCTTGAACAGTGTAATTTATTTCCTTACATTCTTTGTTTGTGTTTCCCTGGATTACTTTAAGGACTTCTTTCATCTTCATATAGTTAGTTTTAAGTTCTTTTTATAGTGCTTTGGCTATGTTGGTGTAGTCTGGACTTGCTGTGGTAGGATAGTCGGGATCTAGTGGAGCCATATTGTCCTGTTGTTGATTGTTTTTTTTTTATACTGGTGTCTAGGTATTTGGGTTTGGGAAGATTGTATATCTAGGTGCATACACACACTGCCAGCAGTCGAGGCAAGGGTCATACTTTTGCCTCAGAGAAAGTAAATCCATATGGAGGTTCTTTGATGCCCAACATCCTTTTACCAAGTAAATTGGTGCTGCCAGGAGCACACATGCCTCATGGTTATGAAAAGCCTTATGTTACTAAAACAGTTTAAATGCCATATTCTGTAGACCTTTCAAGTACTTGAAGATCATTGTCTATTTAAAATATATCTAATTGACTTTGAAAACATACCTAACATGACCATAAGTTTGATTTTTATAGATGACTACTAACTTGTGTTTCTTTAATAGTATAGTTTTTAAAATTTCATATAACCTTTTAATATGGTTTGCATGGGTACAATACCTTAAATAAGGGTAGAAACATATACAGCATAATAAAAGTAACCTTAAATTTGTAACAATATACAAAAATCTATACTATTATAAAATATTTACTACTGGCAGTTGCTTTTTTAGTTTAAAAGTAGATTCAATAATCTACCCTTTATCCCATCATTTCTATACTCCCCCATTTTTCTTTCAGAAGGAGATCCCTGATTATAATCTCCTTTGTTAAGATTTTTAAATTTTATTTATTTATTAAAATTTCCACCTCTTCCCCTCCTCCCATTTCCCTCCCACTCCCCCTCCCTCTCCAGTCCTAAGAGAAGTCAGGGTGCCGGGCCCTGTGGGAAGTCCAAGGCCTTCCCCCTTCTATCCAGGTCTAGGAAGGTGAGCATCCAAACAGACTAGGCTCCCAAAAAGCCAGTATATGCGATAGAATCAAAACTCAGTGCATTGGCTTCTCAGTCAGCCCCCATTGTTAGTCATGTTCAGAGAGTCCAGTCTGATCACATTCTTATTCAGTCCCATTTCAGCTGGCCTTGGTAAGCTCCCATTAGATCAGTCACATTGTCTCCATGGATGGATGTACCCCTCACCGTCCTGACTTCCTTGCTCATGTTCTCCCTCCTTCTGCTCTTCATCTGGACCTTGGGAGCTCAGTTCAGTTCTCCAATGTGGGTCTCTGTCTCTATCTCCATCCATCGCTGGTTGAAGGTTCTATGGTGAAGATGTTTTTCTTAACCATTACCAGTAACAACTTGTAACCAATCCCCTTAAACAATGACAAACATCCATAACCCATCAAATGACCAAAAATCATCCACTCTGCCTCTTGGGAATGTGGGTGTCATGTTTCTTAGCCTCATTTTTGTTGTCTGCAATGACGACATCGTCAGGAGGCCCTGAGAAAATTAAGAAAATGGTAAAGTCACTTGGGCCACTTGTTTTTATTGGTGTCTGGTTGCCTTGCTCTGAAAACACAAAACTTTTAAAGGTAACATACATATGTACATTAACACAAATACGGAATGTCTGGTGTTCATGTCAGTTAAAGAAGATTTTTTTTCTATGTTTAAGCAAGTCAGAGGCATCTATCACCAGTATAAGTCCATTTACACTGCATAACCAAATTTTAATATAAATCTCTATCCATCTATATGAAAGGATGGCAGTAAGTCCGGAGTACTCTGTAACCAACAAGATTTACCATATCTCATCTTATATCTGAGCTGTTCCCATGCAGAGTGATCAGCTTACATGTCACTTGTCTTTTAGTTTTTCTTGGCTTCCTCCCCCATGTCTATAGCCAAGATACACAGGAGGTCTTCACTAGTCAAATCTGATCTCTATTAACCTGGGAATAATCCACAGTCATTTGTTTCCTGTTGAAGCAAAAGCATAACCTCTTCCCCAACATCATACATTTTTTTTACTTTGATTTTAAATTTAAGGCATTATTAAAGTATATATGTTGGTTTATTTCAGAATTCTCATCCATGATTCAATGTCTTGCAGGCAGCTGTTGTCTGTTTGATAGCATTCAAAAGATTTAAAATTTACAAAGCACCATATAGGATCCAGATTCCCTGTGTTATAATATTTCCCATTTTTATGTGACTTACTATTTTTTATTGCTTTACTTTTCTCTTTAAAGACTTTATTATTTTGAAACTATTTTTTATGACTGTCTATACCATTTTTCATTCTTAAGCCTATGCATATTGTTAAACACACTGTAACCTAGTTAGAGATTTTTTGTCTGTCTGTTTAAGCAAAACCTTAAATGGTCATGCAGCTTAGCTCATGGTGAGCTGACAGTTCAAGCCCAAAGGCAATGGCCAGGAGACACAGCCCTGTCCTTTGGCCTGCATGACAGACTGTGAAACTATGAAGCTGCATTTCGCTCTGCGTTTGTGTGTCTGGAACATTTCGAAAGATTTTTCAGTTTTTATGTGAAATACGTGCTCCAATATTGAATGCCATTTGTGTTCAGAATTTTTCTTTGGGACTGTCAACTTAAGTTGCCTAAGTTTATTTCTAATTCACAATCTCAATATCCTTCTGAACTTCTTGATGATGGCCATGCAGTAGTTTTTTAGGCCTTTTAAATTTTTTAAATTTACATTTATTTTTGACACTTTCACACAATATGCAATGTGTTGCAATAATATTCACCTTTCATTATCCCATTTTAACCTCCTTCCATACATGCTATTATGTTACTATTTCCCAGTGAGTTCTCCTATTACTTTTATGTCAACTTTTTTATTGGCCTCTCAGTTTTCCTGGTGTTCCTTTCATGAATATAGGTAGGATGTTATTTATTGGTGTATTTGCATGGCACAGTAGTTACACCACTGAAGAAAATTACATCTCTTCCCATAGCAACCATTAATGGTCAAAAGTTCCTCAGATAGGGGGTGGTACTCCATAAGCCTCTTCACCCTCATGACAGAATGTTGAAAATCCCAGTTTAATGCAGGTCTTCATAATTGTTTCTCTGTTGATGTGTGCAATGGCCTTGTCATGTCCAGAAAATAGTGCTGCAACATACTGATCTTTGTTCTTTAATTGGCTTAGATTTAATCTATTGTTATTTTTTATTTCTTATATATTCCCCATTTCTGTTTATTGTTTGTCCATGGACTACATCCATTTTTATTTTATTAATTTGTCACTTAATATTTTTTTCATTTATTCTATATAATTTTTGTCACCTTCTTTGCTCTGATGCTTGGTGATACAGGTATTGTTTTCTATTATTTTTCATTTTATTTCTTTATGTGGTTTGTTTTGGCATTGTTGTGATTACTGTGGTTTGCTTTTTCTGGGTGGTACTGGAGTTCAAGTACACAAGAGAGGGCTGTTCAATATAGAGCCACTTCTATATAAAAATGGAGGAGAAGCATTCATCTCCAAGCATACAAAAGCTTTAACATCAAAACAAAGCACACAAAGAATGAATGGATTCTCCTAAAGTACATATGTCTTCAGTAAATGAATCAAAAGATACCCAAATAGATAAATTTCCAGGCAAAAAAAATCCCCAACACATACCATCAAATATGGCTGGCTAGTGAATGTAGAGTGAATATAAATAAAACAGGTAATTAATGGAAGGATAAAAGTGTGAAAGAAGAATTCATGAAATAGTGATTATGATACTGGAAGCTATAGAAATCTTGAAAATTAAAACCTGCATGCTCCAAGTTTTAAAAATCTAAAAATCTCACCACAATTCTAAATGAAAAGAAAAGAAAGGCCGTCATAGATTGAGTTATGAATTAATGAAAAGAAACTACATATAAGATCTTTGAGACACCATGGGGATATTAACCTCATTTCAGTTAATAGTCTCCCAACCAAACTTGGGCAAAAAACTAAGTAAAATCAGAGGGCCACACATAAAGGGAAGACGTGAAAGGTTGTGTGTGTGGTGAGAAGAACACTTTAAGAAGAAGCAGACAGGAAAAGAAGAGGATAAGAAAGTGAAATGATATTGAGAGCAACTAACATTCATTATTATAAATGTATGAAACTGTCAAACATCAAAAAATTTAAAAAATACATTTAGATAAGGTACACAGCCTTTATGCTAAAAGCTTAACAGGCATAGTTAGTGAAATAATAGCAGAAATTTTCTCAAATCTTGGGAAACATCAAAGTAGTAGAACTATTTAGAATGCCAAAGAGACATAAACATAATGGAACTTTATATTACATTACAGTTAAACTTCCAAGAGTACAAAAAAAATACAATGATGATAGTTGTCAGAGAGATGTGACAATTCAATTATGAATGGAAACCATTATGATAACTTTTGATTTCTAGGCAGAAACTATAAATTCTTAGAACTCTTGGAATGATATATTTCAGATACAGAAAGAAAATAACTCCCGGCATACGTTACTATTTCAAGCAAATTTAACATTTAGAATTAAAAGAGAAAGGCCTTCTAGCCGGGCTGTGGTGGCAAATGCCTTTAATCCCAGCACTAGCGGATCTCTATGAGTTTGAAACCACTATGTTCTACAGAGCTATTTCCAGAACAAGCTCCAAAGCTACTCAGAGCAACACTGTCTCAAAAACAAACAAACAAAGGGAATTCATGGCACTAACTCATATCATAGAAAATCCTTAAAACAATCCTATATGCAGAAAAGAAAGAGAAATAAAATTGTGAATTTTTAGGACAGGGAGGGGGAGGGGGAGTGGGGGAAGTGGGAGGGAAATGGGAGGAGGGGAGGAGGTGGAAATGTTAATAAACAAATTAAAACAATAAAGATTACTTTGCAAGTGCTGTTTTCAAAATAATTTCAGTGAGAAAACTGTGTAAAGGCTAATGTCTGCTATAGTTTGAATATCTGTTTCCCCAAAACCTGACCTAGAGATTTAGTACCTAAATTTATCAGTCCTAATGTGATATGCGTAGGCAATGTT
>NW_004949259.1:75631-93788 GCF_000317375.1 Microtus ochrogaster | reverse complement strand
TATTTTTTTTCTCTAGGGAAGTCCTCCATACCAGGAACTCAACAAAATTTATCATTAGACTCTAAGCCTCCAGGCATAAAATTCATCTTGCCTTTTAATTCTTTATATGTACAACAGAAACAGTTTTCTTACAAACCTGGACTACCATGGAACCCATGCATCTATTACTCTGCTGTTTTATGGAAAAGAGGGATGCATTTTTAGAAATAATGTACTTCTCAAGTGTGTCTTTCACTTTTTTTTTTTTGAAATCTAGTTGGAGGCTGTATGTTTCTTGTTTTCATATGTTGTCAGCACTCTGCAATGGATCCATTATAAAACTGAATTGCAGGGCCTCTCAGCAATTATAGGTTGTTGTACAAGCTGTGAAAGTATCCACACATCTAAAACATAAGATCTCAGGCAAGTTTGACAGAAATCTCAGTCACAGAAGTCTGGCAAGTGTCCAGTTAAGGCTATGAGGCATGTTTGATGAAGCCTAGGACTTTAGATAGGTAGAAGGCAAATGGTAAGCATTTCCAAAAATAACATTTTTTTTCTGTTCAGTCTCTGGCATGGAGGGCTTCCCTAGACATAAGAATTTTCCTCAGTCTTTTCTCTATCTGCATTTGGGCAAGATAGAAGAAAAAAGAAATTGAAAAGAGAAAATCAACAACAAACCTTTGGGCTATGTGGTGCCTGAGTCCAAAAAGAAGATGTGAGAATAGAAAATACTGGAATGGTTGCATCAAACCAGCAGGTCAAAATGAATTGAAAATGAAGACCACAGGAAACAATTGTCAGAGTACATATATAACAAGGGGTGATATTTTGGCTGAGGGTTATAAATTTAAGGTCAAGCAATGCATCATGACAGAGATATATGCTTGAATAAAGACAAACCAACAATGAAGGTCCCCAAATTTGGTCCAAGATTTAATAGAGGTAAGAAGTCTCTAGTGGCTGGCTGCTTTCCTCTGACCTTTCACCCTTGATAGCTGACTCTAGGTTTATACCAACTAAGACTAATTACATTCCTGCTTCAGGATTATGTTAGTTAATTTCAAAATATTTAGAGATTTTCTTGTCATGCTATAGTTTGGCAATATCTATTTTAGTTTCATTGTGCAATTGCAACTTATTTTATAAGATTTTATTTAAATTTGCTTATTATTAGATTTTAATTTCTGTTGCTTTGATAAAACACTCTAACAAAAAGATACTTAGGGGCAAAAGGTGTTTACTTCAGTTTACAGTCCATCATTGTAAAGAAGTCAAGGCAAAAATTTTGAATATCTAGTCACTTCACATTCATAGTCAAGAGCAGAAAGAAATGTATACACATACATAGTCCCTTGATGACTTAAGTTTCATTTCTCCACTCTTGCGTAGTTTAGGACATAGAGAATGTTTCTTCACATAGCAGGCTGAAACTTACCACATAAAGTAAGACAATCATCCAAGGACATATCTACAGAATAAACTTGTGTAGACAATCCTTTTTGGAGACTTTTGTCTCAAATGATTCTAGGTTGTGTCAAATTAACAATTAAAGCTAAGCATCTCCAATGGAGTCTGTTAAATAAGATGCAATATGATCTATCTTTGTATATCTGTGCTCCCTGTGATTTTGAAAACATATATTTGATTTATGATACATATTTTATAAGTCACATATAACAAATTGATGACATTTTAAGTTTTACTACGTGCTTATTAATTTGCCATAGCATGTAATAACAACTATACATAGAAGGATATTGAATATTTCAACTGCAATTTCATTTGTCTCACAAGTATTTCATTATAACAATATTGATATTGCTTTTTAGTTTATAAGCAACTGGAGTATTGTATCGTCTTAGGATAATAAATCCCTTCCATGTTTTGCTCTTGTATCTGAATATTTTCCTTGACATGAATTCTAATTTGCTGAAATAAATATGGCTACCTTTACTTCCTTTCATTATTGTGATAAAGGTCTATTCTTCCCTACCCCTTTATATTTAATTTTCATATTTACTTAGAGTTTTCTGCTGGTGGATGATATAGAATTTATATGTTTTATTCTAAAATTTTTCATATTTTAAATGGTATATTTAGACCTCTGTTAGTCTATACAATACATTTTATATCTACTACAGTAATTATCACATTAAATATCTGTTTTTGTTTTTGAATCCTATTCCATTGCAGTAATACTTCACTGTTAGTTTTAACAAATTCCAAATTTCCTTAATTCAATCTTATGTTGACTTATCAATTCTTTTAAGATTTTAGATTTAGAGTGGTATTGATGGTTGCTGTTTTTCTGTAGTAGCCTAGAATACATACAGCTTGTAAAGTTCTAACATAAAGTGTATAGTGTAGTTGTCTCCAAAGAAGCCAAAGAGCCAGACATTTGTATCAAGGAATGTGAAATAGTGGCTAACTTTGACTGCTTTTGGAACCCAAGCACCTGTGGAATTTGCTGCAGAACAGCTGCAACAGAAAAATCCCAAACTTGCTCAGAGGGCTTGGGGGAAAAAAAAGTAAGGAAAATCTAACTGGCAAGGCAGTGATTCCAGCATGTGCCCATGGCTGCAAAATCAAACAATAGGTTTTTTTTTTCATTAATGTGTGCCCCATATTGGATGTCAGATAAAATATGAATCTAATTAGTCTTAATCAACAAAAACTGGGAGGCAAATATCAAGGGTGAAAGCAAAAAGATGAAAGAGAGCAGCCAGCCACTAGAGACTTTTTACCTCTACAAAGTCTCAGACTTAATGCGAGAGGATGCTCCTTTCTCTATGAATCCTCAGACAGAATGGGGGTAATCCTAACTAAGAATCCTCACACTGAATAGGCAAAGTCCTATCTCCACCCATTTTATATTCCTCTCCCCACCTCCATAGTGCTGGGATTAAAGGTATGAGCCACCACTGCCTGGCCTCTGTAGTTAACTAGTGGCTAGCTCTACCCTCTGATCTCCATGCAAGCTTTATTTGTCAGAGCACAAGCAAATATCATACAACATACTTCTCAAGAACACAATGGCAAAGAATGGAGTTCGGAACAAAATTAAAATAAATATTACTTGAACTAAATGCAATGAAATTAAAGATTATAAAAATACTCACCTTTGGGCTGATCTATTGGGAGCTCACCAAGGCCAGCTGGATTTTGACTGAAAAAGCAGGGGATAAACCCGGACTCTCTGAATATGGCGGACAATGAGGGTTGCTGAGAACCCAAGGACAATGGCACTGGGTTTTGATCCTTCTTGTTCTGGCTTTGTGGGGGCCTAGCCAGTTTGGATGTTCACCTTCCTAGTCCAGGATGGAGGGGGGAGGACTTTGGACTTTCCACAGGGCAGGGAACCCTGACTGCTCTTCAGACTTGAGAGGGAGGGGGAGAGGAGTAGGGGGAGGGCGGGAGGAGTGGGAGGCTGGGAGGAGGCAGAAATTTTTTTTTCTCAATAAAAAAAAAGAAAAAAAAGGGAAAATTTAAGAACTGAATACATGTACTAGAAGTCGAAATATATTTAACATTGCCATCTAAATTTCTTTATAACTTATGAAACTAGAAAATAAATTAACTTTAAAGCAAAAATAAATGAAATAATACATATTAGAATAGAAATTAATGAAATAAAAAGCAAGATACACTAAGTTCTAAAGACAAATTCCATTATTTTAATGTGATTAATTTGATAAACTCACAGACATATTAGGAAGAAAGAACACATAATTTTTTGATCTAAAGTTTAATCATGAGACATCCTTAATGTTTCTATATAAGCTAAATATATAATAGAATATTTTAAAGGAATGTATGCCCACAAGTTTGGTAACTTAGATGAAAAGAACCCATTTCTTGAAAGACACATAGATGAATATGTGAAGAGATAGAACACCTGGATAAGCATATTTTCATGAAAGAAATTAAAACAGCAATAGTATTTCAAATCCTAACCCTAAGCAGCTACATAAACTAGCTCAGTTATCAGCTTCACTAAATAGTAAAAATGGGTTATACTCATTCTTTCCAATCAAGCACAGAAAAAAAGATGCTTAATTTCATGTGCCATTAGGTATTACAGGTCACTAAAATGAGATATCACTTAATATCTATAAGAATGGACAAATTCCAAAACTCTGGCAAGATCAAATGCTGGAGATATCATGGTATTATATGATATCTCACAATTAATGATAACAGGAACACAAAATGCTACACTATCACAAAATTAAACATATATTAATGCAACAGGTAAAAATTATAAAGGTAAATGAGGTTAGTGAGTTACAAAATAGTAGAAATAACTATTTTAAGCCAGCTATCTGAAAATTTATGTAAAATTTACAAGAGTATAAATAATTGATGCTAGAAAAAGTATATAAATATTCAACATAGAAAAGATATAACATTAAGAATTATTTGAAATATTATCAATATATCAAAACAATAAATGATTGTCGATGTAAAGGCTGTACCTTCAAAATTTTTGACAACTAACTGAGAAAATTTTTGGAATCAGAAAATTCTCACCTTGTATTGACTAAGGGACTGATGGGCAAAAGTGATGTTAATATTGAAGAACACAATCTCTTTTAAAAATTGTGCAGGGTAACCCAGTATTGGTGGTACACGCTTTTAATCCCAACACTTGGGAGGCAGAGGCAGGTGGATTTATGTGAGTTAGAAGCAAGTCTGGTCTATAAGAGCTAGTTCCAAGACAGGTTTCCAAGGAACAGAGAAACAGAGAAATCCTGTCTCAACACCCCCCCAAAGGAGCAACCAATAAACCAAGCATACAAACAAACAAAAACAAAAACAAAACAACAATAACAAAAAAAACCGTCCTGGGATATTCACATGTAGAATATTGAAATTAGATATCTACTTTACACATTGCTCCAAAATCAATTTCAAAATGTCACATTGGTCAATGACTTTAAAGTAACACATTACATCTTGTAATTGCTGGAGACAATCTTAAGAGAAAACAAAGAAATAGGTATTGGAAACACATTTCTGGAGAGAAGTCTAAAAGCTGTGGAAATAATAGCATGCATCAACAAAGGAGGATTATAAAATATAAAAATGATTCTATCAAGGGAAAAAATTACCAGGCTGAAAAGAACACAAAATGGGAGAAAACATTTGCCAGATATTTATATATCTGAAGGGGGACTAATATGTCAAATATATAAAAAGTTAGAAAAAGTACCCAAAGGACAAATAATAAATTTCCCCCTAATGGAAAAATAAAAAATAAATGATGGAATTAATTAATTAATTAATTGACTAAATTGGATAGACAATAAATAGGTGTAAAGGAAAATAAAATGTCCTATATTTCATGCCATTATTCAGAACAATATTAAGTTTTGAGTTTATTTCACCATAGACAGAATATCTATCATGATAGAAATAAAATTAACAAATTCTGTTAAAAAAGTAAAAGTATTATGAATTGTGCTGATAATGTAAATCAGTCTAGTCACTATGGAAACCAGAATAGGCTTTTCTGTGAATTTTTCTACAGAGATAGAATATATTTCAGGTTTACTAAGACCAGACATATATGCAAATCAATCCAAGTAATCTAAGAAAAATATCTTCTTACCCTTACTTGATATTGCACTTCCCGGAATACCAGAAAATAAAGAAGCAACATGTGTGCCCATAAAAAAAGGAATGGAAATATCAAAATAATCTACAGTGGACTTTTAAAGGAAATTTTACACTATTTTTCTAAAGGAGCACAGAATTTTTAGATTCATAGTGAGTACCATGTGAACAAATCTTAAAGCACTACACTAAGTGGATGAATGCAATTATGAAAAACTCACATATTGTATGACTCTTTTTTGCAAAGTGTCCAGAGTAGGCAAATCTATAAAAGGTAGAGAATACTGATTCCTCAGAAATAAAGTAGAGGAAAATTCATGGCTGCTAAGGATTGCAGTTTTTGAAAGGGAGTGGTTAAGTAGCTTAAAATTGATATTGGTATGTAAATATATATCTTTATGTTTAGTAAAAATATCTTTACATTTAGTAAAACACTCATTTGTATACTTGTAATATTTGAATAATATACTATGACTTTTATGTAAATAAAGTGCTTAAAAATTTAAAATAAACTTATCTTTCTTACGGTTTTGTAAATGTATTTTCTTGTTTCATTTACCCATCAAAAAGAAGATTATAAAATCTTCAGGAAATTGTATGTAACTGGATATCAACATGTGAACCAAAATAAATTAGACTCAAAATACAAGTACAATATATTTTCTCTCTTGTAGAATTGTGAAAACAACAAAGAAGTTGAAAGGAAAAGAATACTGTGAGAAATCCAAGGACAGTGCAAGATAGGGGAAGAATATAATGAAAATCCATTATACTCATGTATAAAAACATCAACATGAAACTTATAATTTGCATAATTGATAGTTGTGGCTAATGCTAAAATGAATATACAAAAATTCTGAAAACAATTTGATAACATAATTAAAAAAACTGCTCTACAAAGTTCCTTTCACAAATGTCAGATTATTTAATAAAATAAACAGCTAATTATAATATGCAATTGACAATATAACTATTAACACATCAACAATATTCAAATTATACTTAATAGAAATTCAAAAATAAAGATACACATTTGTGAGATATCTATAAAAACTTACTGATAGACTATAAAATGAGTTGCTAATAGAAATATATAGTCCATTCATTATAGAAGAAACTGTTATAAAAATATTAATCACCTTAAATTCTTACTTTCTGAAAATTATTCTTTATCTATGAGTGCTTTTCATGCATGTGTCTTTGTACACCATGTGTATACAGTGCCTTGCTAAAGCCAGAAAAGAATGTTAGATCCCCTGGTACTGGAAAAACATATGGTTATGAGCAGAAATGTGGGTGCTGCGAGCTGGTCAAACTCAGGTCATCTGGAAGAGCAGTTAGTCCTCTTAACCACTGAGATATCTCTCCAGTCCTAATTACCTAAAATTAATTGCATATCTGTTGCCTTATATATTGCTCTGATATTTAAAACCAAACTCAGTCTGTGGTTTTTCATGATTGAAATCTACTCGGAATAATGAGACAAATAAAAATAGTATTAGCAATAAGAGCAAGGACCCTATGTCTGTATAGACCTAGAACCTGTGTTTGAATACACCCTGAAAGGAGGCAGGTTGAAGAAAACATTGGCTGTAGGAAATTTTAAATTTGACTCATTTTCTCCAATGTGCAATATAGAGGACCAGGTAATTTTATTTTATTTTAGTTTTTTTTTTTTTTTTGAGACAGGGTTTCTCTGTGTATCTTTGGTCCCTGTCCTGGAACTAGCTCTTGTAGACCAGGCTGGTCTCGAACCAGGCTGGTCTCAAACTCACAGAGATCCACCTGCCTCTGCCTCCCGAGTGCTGGGATTAATAGTGTGTGCCACCACTGTCTGGCTGAGGACCGTATATTTTAAAGTAACATCTGAATCCAGTAGGAATCCACTGCTAAAAGTTTTGAACATATTCTTATATCTGTCATCAGAGAATTAGACTTAGTTAGGAGTCTAATTAGGTTGTTAAGGAGTTCTCTCCACACATTGAATTACATAGTACCTGATAGTCTCCTGTGCTTCCTGCTTTGACTCAAGGATAGATAAACTAACAAGCAGAAACTGCACACCTGAACTTCTTGAAAACAGTCCCAAGGATTAAAATCTTCAGTCTGAAAAAAAGGTACAAGCAAAAAAGCTCAAAAAGATACAAGCAAAGTGGCTGAGTATCTTTAAATAACCAAGATAAGAATTAACTTACTTCTAGCAAGGTGGCACAGGCCTGTAATTCCAGTCTTCAAGAAACAGGCAGTTTGATTGTTAAAGCTAGGCCACTCTAAGCTACGTAAGGTTTCCAGGGCAGCCTGAGCTACACAGTGAGATTGGTTCACCACAAACATAAACAAAAGATGTAACCTTTAATCAGGAAAAAAGAAAGACACCAGGTATGAAGGTATGATGGCATATGGGGACAATGAGGCAGAAAAGTCACAAAAGCTCATTAGGTCTAGGGCAATTTGAGATACACAGAGAGAGAATAACCAAAGATAAAAGAGTATAGGAAAAGAAAGTATAGAGGTGAGGGTTGAGAAAGGCTGTGGGGGAATGGGAGAGGAGGAAAAATGGAAGGAAAGGGGGAAGGCTAAGAAGAAAGGAGAATTGAGAGATGTTGCACGTGTTGTAATACGTCTTAATAATAAAAGCCCAGAGTTATATATAGGAGAAAATGTGGGGAGATCAGATAGATGAAGCAGCAAACCACAGCAACCTTAACTACTCATCTTCCCAGCCAAAAAGGTGGCTGTGGATTGCTGCTTTGTCTATCTGATCTCTCTACATTTTCTCCCATATATAACTCTGGACATTTATTATTAAGACCTAGCTCATGCTCTCCCTTCTTCTGCTCCTCATTTGGACCTTGGGAGCTCAGTCCAGTGCTCCAATGTGGGTCTCTGTTTCTATCTCCATCCATTGCCAGATGAAGGCTTTATAGTGATATGCAAGATATTCATCAGTGTGGCTATAGGATTGGGCCAGTTCAGGCACCCTCTCCTCAGCTGCCCAAGGAACTAGTTGGGGAAATCCCCTTGGACACCTGGGAACCCCTCTAGAGTCAAGTCTCTTGCCAACCCTAAAATGGCTCCCTTTATTAAAATATCTACTTCCCTGCTCCCACATCCACCTATCCCTCATCCCAACCGTCCCATTCCCCCAAGCTTTCCCCATCCTCCCCTTCTCCCTTCTCTCTCCCCATCTCCCCTTACCCCCATCCCAACCCACCCCCAAGCTCCCAATTTTTGCCTGGCAATCTTGTCTACTTCCAATATCCAGGAGGATAACTACATGTTTTTCTTTGGGTTTACCTTAATGCAACAGATAGGAGGTAGTAAATAGCTGGCTAGGGGATTGCAGAGTGCAGGAGTTGGAGGGGGTGATAAATCACAGTAAATATTCAGGGTTCCAAGTACAAAATAACAGGCATAATAGAGCCCTTTCAATGCTTTATGGTGAAGTTATGAACAAGAATCCTATGCTCCAAATTACTTTCTTCACAGTATTCTCGTGGACGTCAGAATTTTGTCTGGAATGCTTACTGACTCACAGCAAGACATTCCAGCCCCAGGCAAAGTCAACATGAACCTATTTATCTGGGGACTTCCCCTTTTCCCGGAACAAAAAATGACAAGAGCACTTCCTCCTATGGAGTTATTTTAATGAGAACAAGGAGCAGAGGGGGACAGAGAGAAGGAAGAGGAGGGCCTTAACTTCCGATTAATTGTCCTGTCGGTATAGGCCTTGGTCAACTTGGTGAAGGCGTCTCCTGTCAGGTAAAAGAAACTCCCCTGATGTTGTAGGGTGTTACAATTGGGGGCTCCTGAGTTAAAACTAAGACAGCCAGAATCTTTTTGTGAATCTCCTAAAAAAATAGTCCACCCCTGGCCATGAAAAGGCAGCCAGCCACACAGGCCTGCTTCTGCTCTGGTTTCCGAAGTTCCGGACATGGCCCTTAGGCCAAGATACCGGTAACTTTTTCTTGTGTCTCTCAGAGAAGAAAGGCTGCATTAAGATAATGGAGGACTAAGGGACAAAAGAGGAAATATAGAAGTTATAGAAGTTATAGATTTATAAGGAAGGAGGCCAGTTATGAAAATTAGGAAGATTGATCCATGCTGCATGGGGTATACATAGAATATGTATGGTGGCTTAGGTGGGTCAGGCAGGCCTAAAGACTGTGATGCCATCTCACTTTGTCCTTCAGAGAACACGGAGATGGGAGAATTATGTAGCATGTTTTAGGATGTTCACGCTGAGGAGATCTGGGAAAGAAAGGGGGGGAGGGGCAGGCTTCGCAAAAGTATACAGCATGTTACCCGTCGGCTGAATAGCATCAGGCATAAGCGGCAAAGCTTAACTTAATTTCTACCTGTGTGTTATTAGTGAAGGTTGTGGTGTTAAGTTTAGAGAGGAAGGGAAAAGTGGGGATCCAGACTTAATTAAAAATGCACACGAGGGTTCTGAATATAAAGAGGATCCTGAAATTTATCAAATGGGGTTCTAATGAAAATGCTTTTCTATCACTAATAAGATATAACCTGGGGTGCAATGCAGTGCCCTAACACAATCTGATTTCCTCCACAGGTTTCTTAGGAAGTGGATTATAACCATAAAAATCAGAGCACCGTGAGTACCCACAAAGATGTCCCGAGAAAAGGAGCGGAGGTGGCATTCACTTATTAAAAAGAAGTCTCTCAGTACCCAGTGACGGTATGGCATTCATAGTGTTATTCTATTCCCTCCAGATACCTGCCTTTACAGCACTCCTGCCTGCTGACTGTGAGACAACTCATCATGCCTAGGGGCAACAAGAGCAAGGGTCGCTCCCGGGCCAAAAGGCAGCAGACTCGGGGAGAGAGGCAGAATCTCCAGGGTGCTCAGTCCGCTGCAGAGGAGGAAGCAACATCGCCCCCTCTTGGCCAGGGAGATGGGCCCAGCTCCCCTGAAGGCTGCACTCCTCAGGGGTCTCAGGAGGCCATGCCCCACGGCTCTCCTGAGTTAGATGTGCCCCGCTCAATCTATGATGTTGGTGCTGAGGGTTCTGTTGCAAGTGCTGATGAGACAAGTGCTGTCAGTGCTGAGGGTTCTGGTGCTGGTGCTGGTCCCGAGGATTCTGTTGTAGATGATGACAGACGTGCTCATGCCTCCAAGATAGCAGCTGCCATTCTGTCTGCACGTAGAGATCCTCTGACCAGGAAGGCCAATGTATTGATAGAGTTCATGCTGGAGAAATTTAAGGTGAAAAAGGCCTTCACACAGGCAGATATGCTTAGGAAGATCAGCAGGAAGTACAAGGTGCACTTCACTGAGATCCTCAGGAGAATCTCTGTGCGCCTCGAGTTGGTCTTTGGCCTTGAGTTGAAAGAAGTAGATCCCAGTTCTCAGTCATATATGCTTGTGAGCAAGCTGGGTCTCTCCACTGAGGGAAGTCTGAGTAACAGTACTGGGTTGCCCAAGACAGGGCTCCTGATGACCCTCCTGGGTGTGATCTTCATGAAGGGGAACCATGCCACTGAGGAAGATATTTCGGAATTCCTGAAAGTAGTGGGGATTTATCCTGGGAAGAGTCATGTAATTTTTGGGGAACCCTGGGAGTTCATCACCAAAGATTTGGTGAAGGAAAATTATGTGATATACCGCCAAGTTCTTGGCAGTGACCCCCCACGCTATGAGTTCAGGTGGGGTCCCAGAGCCTATGCTGAAACAACCAAGATGAAAGTCCTGGAAGTTGTAGCTAAGATCAATAATACTTTCCCCAGTTTCTTCCCTAGTATGTATGAAGAGGCTATGCTTGATGAGGCTAATAGAGCAGCACGGCGATTTACAGCTGTGCCTGGCAATGCTGTTGATATCAGTGATATCAGGGAAGTTAGGGCTCATCATCGCAAGTGCATGACTCACAGCTCCTCCCACATTTAGTTGGATTTGAGATATAGTTTTTATTGTGCTGAAGAGTAGTCAGTCTTCTAAGTAATGAAATGTAATTTGGGCTAGAAATAATAAAGTTTGTATCTTATCTTTCTGCAATACATGAGAAAATATATGTATTTTTTCGTTGCTATTTTGTAAATGTTCCTTGAATCAAGGATTAGCTTGCTTTATAATCTGCTTCTTAACATTGTGCCTGACATACGTATTGGTGTTTCTCATGTTTAAGACCAAGAGTTTGGCTATTAATGGCGATTTAAAAAACTGGTATATCAGGCAATGAAAGGAGACAGAGACAGAGACAGAGACCCACATTGGAGCACCGGACAGAAATCTCAAGGTCCAAATCAGGAGCAGAAGGAGAGGGAGCACGAACAAGGAACTCAGGACCTCGAGGGGTACACCCACACACTGAGACAATGGGGATGTTCTATCGGGAATTCACCAAGGCCAGCTGGCCTGGGTCTGAAAAAGCATGGGATAAAACCAGACTTGCTGAACATAGTGGACAATGAGGACTACTGAGAACTCAAGAACAATGGCAATGGGTTTTTGATCCTACTGGCTTTGGGGGAGCCTAGGCTGTTTGGATGCTCACCTTAGTAAACCTGGATGGAGGTGGGTAGTCCTTGGACTTCCCACAGGTCAGGGAACCCTGATTGCTCTTGGAGCTGATGAGGGAGAGGGACTTGATCGGGGGAGGGGGAGGGAAATGGGAGGCGTGGTGGGGAGGAGGCAGAAATCCTTAATGAATAAATAAATTAAAAAAAACAAAAAAAAACCTGGTATATCTTTAAAATGTTAATGTGGCATTGGAACAATAACTTTCCTGAAAATATAGAATTGGTTGATGATGAAACAGACGTTACAAGGCTAATTCAAATTGGTTGTATTTTGCTTTTTCTTGTAATACCTGTAACTGAAATAAACTTGGATTTCATTACTCAAAATGTGTTAGACAATAAATTATAATTAATACCACAGAAAAATAAAAGGGATCAAGGACATCACAAGACAAACCACATAAAAACTAACTTGGGCTTATAGGACCTCACAAATTCTGAAACAACAATCAGGGAAACTGCATGGGACTGACTTAGGCCCTCTACATATTTGTGACAGTTGTGTAGCTTGGTCTACTTGTGTGACTCCTAACAATGGGAACAGGGGATGTCCCTCAGGCTTTGAATGGCTCTTGGGAACCTATTCCTTATACTGGATTGCCTTGCCCAGCCTTAATAGAAGGGGAGGTGCATAGTCTTAAGGCAACATGATATGCCATGCCATGCTTTGTTGATAACCATGGTAGGCCTGCCTGTTTCTGAACAGAAACAGAGGAGGAGTGGATGGGGAAATTGCTGTGGAGGCTCAGTGGATGGAGAAAATGGGAAGAAAGGAGGAAAGGAAATGAGGTTCTGATGTGAAGTAAATCCCCCCAACCCTTTACTACTCGTGGCAGGCAAGAAAGCAGTTCCTGGGATTAAGAGAGATGAAGAGCTATCTCTGTCCCTCACTGAATGTAGCACAAGAGAGTACAGAAACTGCATCCCTTGTGGACAGTATACTAGGGCTGACCCTATTGGCTGTGATGCAGGCGAGCCCACTGAGGGCATTAGAGTACGAGAAATGGCCCTGCCCTCGACCCCTGTCATGTGGTAACATGGGTGAGGGAAAGATGCTTCCCCCTGCTCCCGCTAGAGTAGGGGAACTATCCATGGCCCTCATCACCTGCAGCACACAGGAGAGCAGTGGACCCTGCAGTTCGCCAAGGTACCAAACTTGTCCTTGTATGTTGCTGTAAGGGATGCAGGTGAGCCAGCCCTAATGGTGTAAGAACAGGAGAGCTGCCTCTGCCTACACCCCTCCTATGACTCCTACAACCTTGCCTGTGAGAAAAACAGTGGAGTTAGTCCTTGTGGTGTGAGTGTGATTGAGTGGACCTGAGAGCAGGAGAATAGGCTACAATTGGATGGGCAGAATGAGGCAGTACTGTAGAGCATGTGATGGTGGGGGTGACAATAAGGAGAAAGCGGGCAGGCTGACCAATCCAGCTGATAGCCAGGCCCTGGACTGTGAGCTGTTAGAGCTTGAGAAGGGATGGATCCAAAACTGCAGGATCTCCATGACACAGGACAAAGGTAGGAAGTCCAGGTGGGGGTAGACCCACTGAGAGCCCATTGTCCATGCAAAGGTCACTAACCAGACTGATGACTTGTGGCAATGAATAATTGCAAATGAAGGTGAAAAGAGGTAACCCAGACCCAGAATGCCAAACACTGTATGCTCTCTCTCAGATGTGGACACTAGCTTTGAATCTTAAGTTTGTTTGTTTACACTGGCATTGCCATAGAAGTCAGGAAACTAGTAAGGGACTATGTAGGGGATATCAAAAGAGGTGGCTACAACACAGGTGGTATAAAAGGAGAAAAGGGAATAATGGAACAGGAAAAGCTGAATGGGGTAGAGAAGAGAGTGGAGCTTAGAGGAGTGAGTGTGGAAAGGGATAACTAATATTAGACCTTTGGAAAAAAACATATGGAAAGCTACTACAATAGGAACTTCTTTAAATAAATTATATTCATCTATAAATATATTTTTCCTGAAGTTACCAGCAAAAGAGCTACAGTGCCTTCCCTAGACAACAAGTAAAAGCCTAGTGAAATTCATAGGGACCTATATTGCTACCCAATGAGGTCATTAAAAACCTCGGCAAACACAACAGACTACTGTGATTATTCTTGGTTGCCTCTCAGAAACTTGATAAGACCATGAAGACACCACATACTTAAATCACAGCACAAGGAGAAATCAAGCTAACAATGACTTAAAAGCTTCATTTCTATTTGCTAGATTTCAGAGTACTAGAAGGTGGTATGTGTGCTACTGGGGGACAAAAAAATCATTAACAATCTTTCCAAGCTGTAAATCCTGTGAGCTAAAATAGTGACTGGCTGGGAAAGATATGCCCACTTGTTCAATAGTAGCATGAATGTTACGGTACTAACCCACCACTTCCTATGTATAGTTAAGGCTCAGTTTACAAGACTGAACTCATACTAGGTTCTCTCAATCAGAACTAGAACCCTTGGCTGGGTAGGTGATAAGTCCCACGGAAGAATTACTATTATTTCACTAAATAGACACAGCACTAAACTGCCTCCCAAGGACTTATCCTTATTACCTGTGAATGAATGTGTCTCTCAACACTCATTAGAGAAACATTTTTTTTGCAGTAGATAGCAATTAATACAGAGATTCTGATTGATCAACATGTGGAGAAGAGAATGTAAATGCTTGATTTTAAATGAGACATGTTGTTGGAGGCTGCTTGTTCATTCTCAGCCACCCAGACCTAAAATAATTACACAGAAACTGTATTAATAACTGCTTGTCCAATAGCTTATGTGTATTTCTAGATACCTCTACATCTTAAATTAACTCATTTCTTTTAATCTGTGTATTTCCACAATGCTGTCTAACCGGGTAAAGTTCCAGGCGTCTGTCTCCTCCTATGGCTACATGGCATCTATCTGACCCTGCCTATGCTCTCTGTATATTTTTTTCAGTCTGGCTATACTCTTCCCTGCTATAGGCCAAGGCAGCTTTATCATTAACCAATAAATGCAACATATATACAGAAGGACATCCCATATCACTTCCCTTTTTCTGTATAAAGAAAAAGGAAGGATTTAAATTTAACATAGTAAAATTATATATAATAAAACAGGTATCAAGCAAGAATTACAGTTATAATATTTATATCTACTTTATCTTTCATCATACTTAAGAAAAATTATAATTATATGTATTCTTCAAGTCCATCAAAGACTCCATATAGAAGGATATAATATTACCTAGGTAAATAGGAAGTACATTGTAAACAAATTCAAAACTCTAGAATTGACAGAGACATCTCACTGCCTGGACAGTCATCCAAAGTTCTTCTGTAACATTATGGCATCTATCTTCAATCTACAGGCCCATAGTACCTGGCAGATTTTTCATGAAGCAGAAAATTTGAAGATCTCTTATGATTTGTACTGGCAAAGCTACTCAGTTGCTTTCTGCTGTGTCCTGGAACATGTCTCATGAAGCAGGAAATCCAGAGGGCCATCTAGCATTTAGACAAGTTCGGCAGTCATTTTTCTGTGGGTGGGTCCTTTCACGTCTGGTTCATTTTGTAGTAGGAGGCTTCGTTTTTGTTCCTGGCCGCCCAGACCAAAAATAATCTCACAGAAACTATGTATTATTTGTAATACTGTTTGGCCAATAGCTTCAGCATATTTCTAGATAGCTTTTACATCTTTAATGAACATATTTCTATTATTTTATATTTTACCACAAGGCTCATGGTTTACTGGTAAGGTTCCAGCATCTGTCTCCTTTGGCAGCTACATGGCGTCTCTCTCGACTTAGCCTACTCTCTATATATCTTTTCCAGCTTGGCTATATTCTGTTAATCCAATGGCCAAAAGGAACTTTTTTATTAACCAATGGTAATAAGACATATTCATAGCATGCAGAGGGAAATTCCACATCACCTCCTCTTTTATGTCTAAACAAAAAGAAATGTTTTAACTTTAACATAGTAAAATTACATATAGTAAAACAGGTATCAAGCAAGAATTGCAGTTACAATATTTATATCTAATTTATCTTTTATCATAAACTAAGAAAAAGTACAATTATAACTATCTATTTTTCAACTCCATCAAAGACTCCAGAAGGATATAATATTACCTAAGTTAACAGGAAGTGCATTGTAAACAACTTCCGAAACTCTAAAATTGACAGAGACATCTTACTGCCTGGACAGTCACCCAAAGTTCTTTTCTAACATTGGGGCATCCATCTTCAGCCTATTGGCCCATAGTATCTGGCATACTCATATATATATATATATATATGTTTTATATATGAAAAACATATATATATGTTTTTCAGATTATGTTGACAGATTTTGTATGTTGAACCATCCCTGCATTCTGGGATGAAGCCGACTTGATCATGGTGGATGATGGTTCTGATGTTTTATTGGATTTGATTTGCCAGTATTTTTTGAGTACTTTTGCATCAATGTTCATGAGTGAGATTAGTCTGTAATTCTCTTTCTTAATCATGTCTTTGTAGCCTCATAAAAAGAGTTTGGCAATGTTTCTTCTGTTTCTAAATGCCCTTCAACTGAAGAATGGATAAGGAAAATGTGGTACATTTACACAATGGAGGTCTACACAGCAGAAAAAAATGGATGGAACTAGAAAGCATTATTTTGACACAGACACAGAAATACAATTATCACATGTACTCACTCATAAGTGGTTTTAAAACAGAAAGCAAAGGAAACCAGTACATAAATCACAATCTCAGAGGACCTAGACAACAATGAGGACCCTAAGAGAGAAATACATAGATCTAATCCACATGGGTAGTATAAAAAGACAAGATCTCCTGAGTAAATTGGGAACATGGGGACCTTGGGAGAGGCTTGAAGGGGAGGGGAGAGGCAGGGAAGGGAATAGAGAAAAATGTAGAGCTCAACAAAAGCCAATAAAAAAGAAAAAGAAAAAATGCTAAGTGGCATGGCTAGGACTAGGGCTGCTTTGCCTTTTGGCTCTGCCCAATCCAACATGGTAGTCTGTTCACTGTCAGTTCTGTGAGCCATTCTTTCTGCCCCAGGGACACAGTGGGTCCACTTTAGCACCAATTAACCTGTAGCACTCTGTTCACAAACCCCATTCAAGTGTTTGACCTCCTAAAAGATCCAGAGTTCCTGCTGGTGCTGCTGGAACCAGGAAATGACCATTTCTTATGCTGAGTCAATAAGCCTTTTCTTAAAGGAGCCTCAGCACTCCTGTTCACTGCCAACAAACAAAGCCCATCTGAAACAATGAGGCTACCAAGAGACTGTGTTTGGCTGTTTTGGTGGGTCTAGAAGCCATCTATTTTTAAAGATTTTTTTTTTAGGTCTTATGTGGATCCATGCCCCATGTTAGTGCACCAATCTGTTGGAGGAGGCTACTTGTTCATTCCTGGCTGCCCAGACCCCCAAATAATTAGTACAGAAACTGTACTAATTAAACAACTGCCTGGTCAATAGTTTTTAAATATTTCTAACTACCTCTTACATGTTAAATTAACCCATTTCTATTAATCTGTGTATCACCACAGTGCTGCGGCTTACCGGATAAGTCTGTCTGACTCTCTGATTCTGCCCCCCCCCCTCTCTCTCTCTCTCTCTCTATATATATATATATATATATATATATATATTTCACTCTGGCTATATTTTGCCCTGCTATAGGCTAAGGCAGCTTTATTTATTAACCAATAAAAGCAACACATATAAAGAAGGACATCCCACATCAGAGACATGTATCTCATATCCCTTCCCCTCAGTGCTTAGGGCTTATAAGACCCAGAGGAAGTATATAACTGCAGCAAAGCAGTGTTTGTAGAACACAACAGAAATATTGTACACTTGAACTCATACTGGCAGGGTGTGCATACACAAGATGTGTATGAGATCAAGTCATCAAAAACCGCAGCACAAATATGAGGGAGCCTCATGAAGTTCCACACCAAGCTAAAAATCAACTGACAATTGATGCCTGCTGGGAGAGGGGAAGTCAGTTTTCTTTTTTT
>NW_004949259.1:70265-75196 GCF_000317375.1 Microtus ochrogaster | reverse complement strand
TTGCTCGTGCTCCCCCTCCTTCTGCTCCTGATTTGGACCTTGAGATTTCTGTCCGGTGCTCCAGTGTGGGTCTCTGTCTCCTTTCATCGCCTGATGAAGGTTAATATTCAGGAGGATGCCTATATGTTTGTCTTTGGGAATTAGCTCCTGAGAGGCTAGCCATGATACAATAGATGAACCTATACAAATACATTGGCTTAGTGATTGGGTGTAGCATGAATTCTAACATTTCTTAATAATAAAAACTCGGAGTCAGCTATCAGGGGGAGAAAACAGAATATTAGAGAAGCAGAGGGACCAGTAGCTAGAGTTCTTACCTCTACAAATTCTCAGACCTCAAGGAAGATCCTGTCCTCAGACAACCTCCTCAGACTGTATCCTCAGACTAACTGCCTAGACTACAGCCTCAGTCTTCAGACTGTTGTGTCATACTGTACTGAGCTCCTGCCTTATCCTGCCTTATATTCCTCTTTCTGTCTATCCATAACACTCCTCTTCCACCTTCCTAGTGCTTAAATTAAAGGCATGTGATCTTAAGTGCTGGGATCTCCTTTGTATGAGCTCTGTTTATCTTTTAGACTGGATGAATTTCATGTAGCCCAGAGTAGCTTCGAACTAACAGAGATCTGCCTCAGTCTCTTGAGTCCTGGGATTAAAGGTGTGTGCTACCGCTGCCTGGCCTCTAGTGACTTAGCTCTGCACTCTGATCTTCAGACAAGCTTTATTTTTTTTAATAAAACAAAAACAAAATATCACCACAACTGGGGGAAGGGAGAAGGCCTATGACATTGGGAAAGAAAAATGTTTGGAGGGTTAAGGGTATAATTGCACAGCAGGAAATGATGAGAAGATTTGGTAAAACTTTGTCTTAAGGTTTCCATTGCTATGAAGAAACACCATGAACTTCACAACTCACAAATGAAAATATTAATTAGTGCTAGCTTAAAGTTCAGAGGTTAACCCATTATCATCATGGTGGGAAGCATGGTAGCACACAGGCAGACATGGTGCTGGATAGGTAGCTGTGAGTTCCATATCTGGGTCTGAAGGCAACAGGACAAAAATGTGAGCTATTTGGTCTAGCTTGAGCTTCTGAAACTTCAAAGCCTACCCTAGTACATACTTCCTCCAACAAGTAAACTCTTAATAATGCCACTCCCTACGAGTGTGTGAGGGCTGTTTTCATTCAAGCCATTATATTATATGCAT
Source organism: Microtus ochrogaster (assembly GCF_000317375.1). NCBI lineage: Eukaryota > Metazoa > Chordata > Mammalia > Rodentia > Cricetidae > Microtus > Microtus ochrogaster. Next base: position 73,987 of record NW_004949259.1, on the reverse strand, counting down.
GATAAAAATTCTGAAATAGTAGAAAAGGGGTTGGAAAGATGGCTCAGTGGTTAAGAGCACTGGCTGCTCTTCCAGAGGTCCTGAGTTCAATTCCAAACAATCATCAATAACGAGAAATGGTGCCCTCTTCTGGCCTGCATGCAGACATGCAGGCAAAACTGCTATATATTACTATATTTAGTAAATAAATCAAGTCTTAAATAAAAAGTACTCTTTCTGCCTGGTGGTGGTAGTGCACACCTTTAATCCCAGTACTTAGAAGGCAGAGACAGGCAAATCTCTGTGAGTTAGAGGACAGCCTGGTCTATAGAGCTAGTGTCAGAATAGGCTCCAAAGATACACAGACAAACCCTGTCTCAAGAAATAAAACAAAAACAAGAAAGAAAAAGCATAAAGCTATAAAACAAACTAAAATAAAAATAATTATAAGAGGTAACATAAAGTTAGAATTTGAATTGGGGTTCTGGGTGGAGTTTGAGGAACATGAGATGTGAATACAATAAAGATATATTGTATACATATATGAAATTTTTAAAGAATAAATAATAACAAACTTAAAAATCCAGGTTATGTTCTTTAAAAGAATATTTATATCTGGTTATTTAGAGTGTAGTTTGTCAAACAATAACAGAGTGCTTGTTACTGGAGTAATGATAAAAAGAATGGAAAAGAATGATTTGAACTCAGAGCACTAAGGAGAGATGATGTTGGTCTTTGTTTCAAAACATCAACAGTGACTTGCCTACAGCCAAAGAATAAAGTAATTAAATATAATTACCTAATTTATAAACATTAGTATTTTTGATGAGCAGCATTTTGCCTGCTTTATGCCCTCAGATTTATTCTTTAATATATTTGTCAGTTAAATTCTGAAAGGAAAGGTGGTTACTATGTTAGGTAAAAATTATCTCAGTATTAACTGAACTTGTCAGGTGATTTACATCCATTCTGTATTGAAATCCTACATGCAACGGATTTTCAGAAATTTATTCCCTTTTTACATAAACAACTTGAAATTTTCTCAAGTTCATAAAACTGTTACATGAGAGAGATTGGCTCAGAATTTCTTTCAAATTGATACCTTTGCATTTTTCCAAGCCTGAAGCAAAATCTGTGTCATTCATTTTCTGCTCATTACATCAAAATGTATTTCTGGTAAAAATATGTATGCCTTTAAACTCAAAATACTGCTTTGAAAAACAGGGCCCAAGAAATAAGCAGTAAAATATTAAGTGTAAATAAAAAGAGAGACCAAGGGAGGAAGACTTTTTCACATAAGTTTTTAATTTTTTACTTGGTTTGTGTGGTAATACAATTAAAATTTGGATTCACCCTATCCACATGTGCCTCCTGTAGTTTCTCCTCAACAAATGTCAATTCCTTTTCTGCTTCATCTGTTAATTCTCTGGGACTATTCATGTCTTTATCACCATCAAAGGTTTTGTTTAAATGAATTATTAGATCAGGTGTTATCCCAATAGCCGGTCATTGACTGGAAATGTCTCCTAACAGTCTTTGAAAGTCATTAAGAGTCTGCAACTGGTCTCTCATAATTTGTGTCTTTTGTTCTCTAATTTTCTGTAAACCTATTTTATAACCCTGGTAATTGACAGAATCTCTTCTCTGTATTTTTTCAGGAGCAATTTGTAATCCCCATTTTGGCAAAACTTTTTTTACTTCTTCAAACATTTTTTTCTAAGGTATCTATGTTTTACTCAGCAAAATGCCATCCACGTAATAGTAATTTGTAGATTAAGAAAAAAAATTTAAATATTATTTCCAATGGCTGACTTACAAAGTATTGGCAAAGGGTGGGGCTTGAATCGTGTTCCAAGCATTTAAGGCTACTTTGTGGCAAAGGGACTAGATTTGTTCATTGTAAAGAGCTTGAACCTGTGAGTCAGCATAAGTGCCCTCACCAAGAATTTGATTTTGGGAAGTTTTTAGTCCTCTTGTTTTTCCCTACTGTTCTAAAATTTTAGCCTCTTCCCTGAAATAATGTTTAAACATCAATTGAGACCCTTCATCCAGGACTACTGAAACTAACTGAAGCCCATGTCTTTATCATCTCCCTAACAAATGCCAAATATAAGCCATAAGTTACAACAGCTTGCTTAAATTCTTTTAGATCATTCATTCCTATAGGTATCCGTCTACTTTCCTTGAATCCTTTTGGGTCTTTAGAACTTGACACTTTGTCAGAGTAGATTACAGGGTAGGAAGCTAAAACCCTGGGTAAGCCATCTCTGATAGATACTGGTGATGTTGAATTTTGTCCTTGTGCCTTTTTTCCCTGTTCATCATTGCCTCAATAATTTCAAATCTTTTTACTATTGTCTTTTGTAAAGCCTGGATTTCCTGGCATATATATATTTCTAGTAATTTCATTGAGGCACCTAGGCTCTGATCCTCATTCTGCACATGTGATTCCAACATCTGAAGTTTTTCCTTTAGAGATAAAACCTCAACCCTGGACATTACTTGGATAGAGTGCAGATTGCCATCCTGGAGAGATACTCTATCTGCTAACCTATCATAACATTTTAACAAATTTTGATTGTCAAATTCAACAGTATGAAATTTTTAGATAATTTCTCAGTACCCTTAGACATGTATTCAATTTTGTCTGTCAAATTAATGTTACTCTTTTCAATAGTATTAATTTTTTTAGGTATCTTTGATTTTTGATGATAGTAATCCTGTCAGCTAGCTGTTCATTATTAGTCTGTAAGGACTGTATAATTTCTAAAAATGCCTCATTCTTGGCTTTGTTTTCAAACCATTTTCTTAAGGATTTAATATGTAGAAAAAAACTGAGTTCCAATATCCTATAAATGGATGTATCACAATAATCACATAAGCCTTACAGAATACAATTCATAGTATTAGCAAAAAAGTTACTAAAAGTTTCAATGATAATGTAGCCTACCATTATATAACTTTCAAGTTTATTGATTTACCAATTACCTATTATGAGATCCAGTAAATTGTTTTAGGTATAATAATCTTTATTGTCCAGCAGATGGCGTGGTTGCAAAGTCGTGACTAGCAGCGATGCAACTGGTGGTGACATGAACAGTCCTGAGGTGCTTTAGTTTCCTGGCTTGGAACTGGTTAAATACTGAAAAATATGCTTTACTTGACAAATTAAAAGCAATTAAATCGGTTCTATACAAGGAGCAAGAAGCTCAGAACTTATGAGCACAAACAGGAAGCTGCACAAATCGCCATGTGGCAAAGAACATGGAAGTAAAGGAGGTGATCTTCAAGAGTTTGGGAAATTTCCAAGTTGTCACACGCAGTTAGCTCTGCTGTGGCAGGGGTTTTACAAAAAAAAATAAAAATAAATAAAAAAATTAAAAAAACCCACTTAGGTAAAAGCAACTTTCAGGGCTGTGGATAGGTTATCCACAAAGTAGGTATAGAGTCTGAATCCACTTGGGGTGCCAGATGAAGAAGGATGCTTAAAAGAAATCCCACACTAGCTCAGACTTGAGTATAATAGAGGGTTATTTATTTAAGGGTAGATTCACAGGTCACAATCCTCTGCTGGAAAAGGGAACAGCAACAGAATCCCACAGCTGGAAGAGACCAAACACCCAAGTGGGCACATAACTTAAAAGCTACTGGCCTTAGGAATTTCTACAGCAATCTCTGGCATGACACAAGACAAGGAACCTCTAAATCTCTAAATATGCCATCGAGTTCTTTTTTTTTTTTTT
>NW_004949259.1:60020-70165 GCF_000317375.1 Microtus ochrogaster | reverse complement strand
GAGACAGGGTTTCTCTGTGGTTTTGGAGCCTGTCCTGGAACTAGCTCTGTAGACCAGGCTGGTCTAGAACTCACAGAGATCCGCCTGCTTCTGCCTCCCAAGTGCTGGGATTAAAGGCATGCGCCATCACCGCCCGGCCTCGAGTTCATTTTCTCTTGGCCATCTACTCCTGGGCATGTGGCTTACCCATAAAACTAGTTTGTTTCACCATTACAACTTTTTTGCAGGAAACTAGATTTTCATTTGTAGTTAGTTATCAACTGGACATAGTTTCTGGGTTAGGGTACAGATATGCGTCCACTTCTTTTAGGTCTTGAACCCCATCTGTTGCAGACCATTGTGGGCCTCATGCATACTGCCTCAGTCTCTGTGATCCCATTGATTTAGAGGGACTTATTTCCTTGGTGTCCTTTATTCTTTCTGACTCTTACGCAATTCGTGCCTCATCTTCTATGGGGTTGTTGTACTACTGCAAATTGGCACCAAGCGTGGTCAAATAAATCCACGTAAAACCTGAGAAAGCTTAAAACGGAATTCTAGACACACACACACACACACACACACACACACACACACACACACACACAAGTTAAGCAATTTCTCGGGTGGGCTCTGTTTGCTAGAAGCAAGCAGAGACACGATTCTTTTTAAGAGAATGGAGAATGTTTCCTGACTCAGCAGTAGCAGCAAAAACCAGGCAGTTTCAAAATGGTGGCTTCCTGGTTTACCAACATAAATGGCTATGAATCTTTTGGGAGGTTGGACTATGGAGCACTTGAATGGGGTTTGTGGGCCCAGGTGCTTGTATGCCTGCTTGAGGTCAGGAAGAAAGTAGCTGAGAACATGCCTGCAGCTCAGCACTCCCCTCCAATCTGGGCAGGAAGCAGGATCATGTCTGCTAGGAGTGTACAGGCAGGAAGGCATGGTGGATTCTCAATATCATACACAGAGATATTTTCAGGCCAGGCATTGTGCTGCATGGCAGATTAGGTTTTACACAAATAAAAATGATTTATATGCTGCACAATGCTTCCCAGAGTTGAGGCAATCTCCCACTGGGCAGTCTCAGAGGCAGTATACCTGCTTCCTCCATGTTGAACTGGGCTGAGTGAACAGGCAAGGCCCTGTTGGCCCTATCCGTGCCTGCTTAGTATTTAAAAAAGAAAAAAAAAGCGGTTTTGGTCAGAAAAGGATTACAGATATGCAATAAAGACTAATCCAGATAAAAAGACCTCTAAATGGGTCACAGTGTGGGATAAATGTATGTAGGCTTGGGAAAGAGAAGAAAAAGAGTACAGATAGTCATAAAAAGAAGTAAATGGTTTTTTAAAAAGTAAAACAAAGTTTTTAAAAAGATAAACTTGTAGAAAAAGTAATAGGAATAATGAAAAATAAGCCATATAAAGATGGAATATACACAGAGATTCTAGATTATGTTTATTATTGTGTTTTCTTTGAATTGTTTGACTGTAGAGAGACATTTGATTCTGGCAACTTCTAAGCTAAACCAGCATATATGTTTTAAAGGTTTCTTTACTTCAAAATTTGAGTCTAAGGATATGTTGCTTTGGAAATGAAGTTCTTCTTTTGTTTCCACAGAAGATGAGAACCTTTGGAATTCTTTCAAACTGATGTGGATTGATGAACCAAAAGCCCCTATAAGGTCACCGTGAACACCCCAAAAAATATTTCAGCCAGCAACAAGCAGGGCAGTTTGGAGAGAACTATGACCAAATTCCCCAAATGATTGTTTGTAAATATTTGTTCACATTTAAAGAGAATTTGCTATAGAGATTTGCACTGGTGTGGATCTTGGTTTATTGATAAAAATTTAAGATCAATTTTGTTATATGTATATTTCTACTCTTGATTAAGGTATTGTGTTTGTGCAGCTCATTTAAAAATGTATGATTAAGAAATATAGGTTAACAGATAATTATCTAAAATAGTCAAGTGTGTGGTCATGGTAGGTTTTCTAGATATATGGAGTTATATTTCAGTTAGATAGGTATTCTTCAAGTCTTTCAGAGACCGTCAGAATATGGCACTTAAAGTGTTTAACAACTTAGGACTTTTCATGACACATCTGCCTGGAAGCACTAATCTACTACATGAGGATGATGGGCAACAAAGAGGCTCCTTATAGAGTTGCTTAGCCATTTGGGCAAGAAACTGCTCTTACCTGGACTGCTTGGTGTTATGCTGTATGAACTGGAATGCAGAACTCACAGAGAAATGACTGCTGAACTTGCCTAAAGAAGGTAAGATGGTCCTCTGGGGTTCCAGCTACATGAAAATGTCTGCCAAGCTTTCTACAGGACACATAAGAAAGTAACTGACAAATTGCCAATATAGGTGAACCTGTCTTTGAAATTTCCTGCTTCATGGAAAAGTCTGCTGGATATTATGGGTCTGTAGGCTGAAGATGGATGCCTCAACATTACAGAAGAACTTTGAGTGACTATCCAGGCAGCAAAATGTCTCTGGTTTTGAAAGTTGCTTACAATGCACTTCCTATTTACTTAGGTAATATTATATCCTTCTGGAGTCTTTTATGGAGTTGAAGAATAGATAAAGTCATAGTTTTCCTTGTTTATGATAAAAGATAAAGTAGATATAATATTGTTACTGTAATTCTTGATTGATACCGGTTTTGTTATATATAATTTTACTATGTTAAAGTTAAAACCTTCCTTCTTATTTAAACAGAAAAGGGGGAGGAGATGTGGGATTCCCCTCTGTATGCTGTGAATACCATTGGTTAATAAAGAACTTGCTTTGTACCTATAGAAGGGCAGAACAGAGATAGGTGGGGAAAACTAAACTGTATTTTGTAGAAAGAAGGTAGAGTCATGAGACACCATGTAGCCTCCAGAGGGTAAAGATGCAAGCTGTCAGCTGGAACCTTGCTGGTAGGTCATGAGCCTCATGGTAAAATATAAAATAATAGAAATGGGCTAATTTAATATGTAAGAGCTTTATAGGAATGTGCTGTGGTGATTGGCCAAGCAGTGATTTTATTAATACAGTTTCTGTGTGGTTAAATTGGGAGTCTGGGTGGGCGGGAAGCAAAGAGTTGGCCTCCTACAACATGGGGTTTTCTGAGCAATACAGAGATGGATTTGATGCTGACACCCCAATTAGAGCTGTGTGTTTCAAGAGCTCACAGTGAGTTTTTGTACTTGTTCCTATCTACTGCAGGAGGAAGCTTCCATGATGATAGCTGATTAATGCACTGATCTATGAGTACAGCATAGTATTTTAAAAGTCATTTTATTTGACATTTTTTTTAAGAATAATAGTATTTGGTTTTACCCTAGGTCCCTCAGCTATCTAGTCTCAAGTTCCTGGCCACCCAAGCAATATTGGGTATGGTATAGTGGAAAGTATTTCACTGTATTAGCTAGAAATGATAAATGTTGATTTGTACTTATGGATGCCATTCACTTTGTGTTGCCTTTATCTCTGATCTCTAAAATGAGTATGGGGGCTTAATGTTTAGTCATATAAACCTATATAGAACAGGTATGACTCTGTTCTTCTTAGATGTTCTTGTCTTGTTAAGATTTACCCAATCTGATGTTTTGATAGAATATATCTTCCAATTTGACAGAATATTATGTGTTGCTGAAAGCTGTTGTCTAGAAGGAAAGTCCCTATACCAGAGATTGGGTACAGAAATAAATGTCTGATGCTAAGTCTTCCACTATTCCTTATCATTTTGTTCTTTCTATCTGCAATATAAAATCTTTAAAAGGAAGCTTATTTTGCACTCCTTATTTTTTATTGTTCTTTAAGGTAGTGTATATTTAAGAGGCATTAACCTAAGGTACAATTATTTAATTTACTTTGTTTTCAAAATCGTAAGATCATTTCTTAAAATATAAGTTTAACATATAGTCTATTCAAAACTTAATCAATCAGGGACACATTCTTCCAGAATGTTGGCCACCAGCATCAACTCATAGCCCTGCAATCTGAAGCAAGTGGCATTGATGTCTTCACCCCCATGGCCAAAAACATGTTCTTCTATGTGTAGTTATCTCTGATATTAGACTTAGTTACAATGAGCCATCATTAAATAAGCATACAGAAAAACTCAATCAATAAAGAATATTGTTAAAGTTCTTATTTGCCCAAGAAAATAAATAAATATTATATTCATTTCTAGGAATCTTGATGCTACGTGTTGTCTATTTTCTGCAATGTTCAATACAACCTTATTCTGCTTCTAGAAGCAGAGGACTGTAGTGAATGATTTCCATATTCTTGGTTGGCCATCTGCTATGCCTAGGTGACTGTGATTTTTATTCCAACCTTATCTGAGAGACTCTATGGCCAATTATGAGAAATTTACTTTGGCAGTTCATAGTGCTTACTATGATTGGTAACAGGCACTACTACTAAGTTCCCTGATGAATACATAGTTGTGGTTCATTATTGAAGTTATACCTTGCTTTTCAAAGGGCTAAACATCATTTCTGGTAAATCCATTATTTCCAGAATTTTTGCCAGGCGGCTTTCCATGGCTCATCATTTGTTTTCCTGTCTCTTTTTCCACTTTGTTTTTTATTGCAAATTTTCCTTAACATTTTTCTTATTAATTATCTCACAGAATATATTTTTATTATTATGCTTCACTTCTCCAGTTCCTCCCAGATCCCCTCCACTTCCCTATCTACCCTACTTCATGGTTTTTGTCTCTCTAAAACATCAAACATTAAACAGCAAAATATACAAATAAAACAAGACAAAAAATGCCAAAAGAAAATAAAAAAAATCCCTACCAGAACAAACAAAACATGGAGTTCATTTTGTTGTTGTTTTTGTTGGCCAGCTACTCCTGGCCATGAGATTTGCCATAAGTGTGGTTGATATGCCCAGTGACACTCCATTGGTGAAAACTGATTTCCCCTTTCCAAGCATGTATCAAGTATGAATAGCTTCTTGTTTAGGGGACCTGGTTTCTACTTCCCTCTCTCAGTGTTGAGAACCTGTCTGGCTTTTATCTATGAAGGTTTTATACATGCTGCCACAGTCTCTGAGAGCTCATACGTTCATTAGACTTGATGTGTCTGAAAAATGCTGTTTCCTTGTAGTTGTCTACCACCTCTGTTAGTAAGATTTAACACCTTTCTCATCTCAGTTTTAGAGGAAACAATTTCAGTTTTCTAATCATCAGTATGTTTGCTATTAATTTGTCATATTTAGCTTTTATTTTGTTTAGGCATGCTTTTTCTATTCTTAATTACTTCAGGGCTTTTATTATGAAGGGTTCTTGCATTTTCTCAGGTTTTCCTTGCAGATATTGAAATAATCATATGCTTCTCATTGTTTCTTCTGCTTATGTGCTGTAATATGTTCACAGATTTGCAAACACTGTGAATTATTGTAACCCTGTAATGAAACCAGCTTGTATGCTCTTTCCAAAGCATTGCTGGATTCAGTTTGCAATAAGTTTATTAAGGATGTTTGCATTAATAATCATCAATAATACTGGTGAATAGTTTTCTCTTTCCACATGTATGTAGCCAGTTTGGTAATCCAGGTAAGTTCTGGCATCATGGAATGATTTCTGTAGTTTTTCTTCCCTTTCTGTTGTATGGCACAGTTTCTGGTAAAAACTCAATGGAGTATTCATTCATTTTCCTAGGATTTTCTTTGTTTGGGCCCACTACAGCTTCAATCTCAGAGTTTGTTATAGAACTGATTAGATTTATATGTCCTTTAAGTTCAATTTTGTCAAGTCATATGTAGTTAGAAACTTTTCCAATTAGATTTTCTTACAATAAACTGGAATATGAGTTTAATATTATATGTATGACAGATTATATATAATATATTCTGGAGAGTAACTTGGATTTAGTGGTATTTATGGGGTTTTTGTTTATTCAGATATTTATTTATTTTTATTTTATGTTTATGGTTATTTTGCCTGTATCTATCTTTATTTACCACTTAAGTGCCACAGAGTCCAGAAGAAAGCATCAGATCCTATGGAACTGGAATCAAAGATAGTTGTAAGCTTCCTGTGGATGTTGGGAATCAAACCCAGGTTCTATGGAAAAGCAACCAGTGTTCTCAACTGTGGAACCATGACTCTAGTCCTGGTTTTATTTTGATGTATCTAATTTTATTAATTTGCCTATTTTGTTTATTTCTTTCTTTTTCACTTTCTTTTGGTGATTTTAATTAATAGTTTTCCAATATTACCTACCATTTCAGATAACCAATATTGTTTTGTTGATTTTTTAATTTATTTTATTAACTCTATTTAACTACTGTTAACTCTAGTATTTATTTATTTCCTTCCGTTACCTGTATTTCCTCATCTAAGGTTATGAAATGAATCATTTGAACCCATGATTTTTCCTCAGACACACTGCTTCAAAGTATCAATCACTATGTGTTCATGTAGTTTCTGTAATTTCTCTTAAAATTGTTTTCTGGTTTCAGTCAGTTATGATCCGAAATGATATGGAAATCATTTTTGTTGCTTTGTCTTGTCAAATATACTCCACTGTTTACACCTGTAAGAATGGCCAAGATCAAAAACACTGATGACAACTTATCCTAGAGAGGTTATGGGGTAAAGGGAGCACTCCTGCATTGCTAGTGGGAGTGCAAGCTGGTACAATCCCTTTGGATGTCAGTGTGGCGATTTCTCAGAAAATTAGGAAAAAACCTTCCTCAAGGCCCAGTAATACCACTTTTGTGTATATGTCCAAAGTATAGTCATTCATGACACAAGGACATGTGCTCAACTATGTATAACTAAGCAGCATTGTTTGTTATAGTCAGAACATAGAGACAACCTAAATGCCCCTTGACCGAAGAATGGATAAGGAAAATGTGGTACATTTACACAATGGAGTACTACCAGCAGAAAAAAATAACAACATCTTGAAATTTGCAGGAAATGAATAGAACTAGAAGACATCATATTGAGTGAGGTAACCTAGACCCAGAAAGACAAGTACCATAGGTACTCACTCATAAGTGATTTTTAAACATAAAGCAAAGAGAATCAGCCTAAACATCACAATTCCAGAGAATCTAGACAAAAACAATGACCTTAAGAAAGGCATACATGGATCCAGTCTACATGGGAAGTATAAAAATACAAGATCTTCTGAGTAAATTGGGAGCATGGGACCATGAGAGAGGGTTGAATAGGAGGGGTGAGGCAGGGAGTGGAGCAGAGGAAAATATATAGCTCAATAAAATAAAATAAAATAAGAATATTGAAGAGGAATATTTTTTAAACCTGCATTCCATTAAATTGGGAAACATAAAAGAAATGGATTCTTTTTCTAAATTCAGGCAAACTACCAAAATTTACCCAAAAAGTCAACTACCTAGACAGACCCATAAGAAAAATGAAAATGAAATAGTAATAAAAAATTTATGTTAAAATAAAAAGGTCCAGGACCAGATGTATTCACAGAATATTAGCTATTTTAAAAAGTTGTACAGCCAGCACATTAAGTAATCAAAAATAGAAATAGAATGAACATTCCTAAACTTCTATGAAACCAGTGTCCAGTCTAAGACCCAAATCAGATTAAAAAAATCACATAAATAACAAAAGAGAAAATATAAGTCAATATCTATAATGAACATAAACTTTAAAAAATCAATATAAGAATTGCAAACAGAATATAGACATTCATTAAAAAGATTATTCATCATAACTGAGATGACTCCATCCCTAAAACACAGGAACACGGAACACCAGTGAATAAATGCAACAAACTACATAAATAGACTTTTAAAAAGACAAAAATAGCATGATTAGCTAAATAGACACAAAAAAAGCCATTGACAAAATCCAACATATCTTTATGAGCAAACTCCTAAAGAATGTAGGGTTAGAAACACATACCTCAACATATTAAAAGTCATATGTCAGATACCCATAGACAACATCACTGTAAATAGAAAAAAATCTTGACTCAGTCCCTCAAGTCAGGAATGAGAAAGGGTTGTCCTTTGTTCCCACTTATTTTCAATATTATACTTAAGGTAGTAGCTGGAGCAATTGAACTAATGCAGGAAATTAAAGGGATACAAATAAAGAAGTACAAATATCCCTATTTTCAGATCCAAAAATTGCTAGAAGACACAATTTAAAAATCAACTATGTGGCAAGACACAGAATCACCTATAAAAATTAAATTCTTTTTTTTTGTATACACCAACAAAAACATACTGAGAAGAAGGTCATGGACACAGTACCATTCAATGATAGCATCAAAGTAAATAAAATACCTAGGAACAAATATTACCAGGGAAAAGAAGGATCTCTACAGTGAACTTTAAATCAGTTAAAGAAATAAAGGTACTAGTAAGTGGAAAGACATCCAATGCTTACAGATTGGTGGAATTAATAGTGTAAAATGACATTTCTAACAAAAGCTATTTACAAAATCAATGCAATCACACTCAGAGCCCCATTCCTCATTGAGGAAATAGAAAAATAATCATAAAATTCATATGCAAACCACAAGAGACAAAACAATTCTAAACAAAAAGAACAAGACTAGAAGGCTTGGCATTCCAGATCTTAATATATATTGCATATGCATAGTAATAAAAACATCATGGCATTGGCAACAACAGGCATGGAGTTAAATGGACCAAAATCAAAGATTCACATGCGAATGAATGTAGCTTCAGCTTCTTGCTGTCTGCCAAAGAAACCAGAAACATAATGTGAAGAAAAGAAAGCATCTTCAACAAATTGTTGAAGGAAACTAGATGTCCACATGCAGATGAATGAAAATAGGCTCATATCTATCAATAAATTAACAAAAAATGAATTAAAGATCTATATCTGAAACCTCAAGCACTGAAATGGCTAAAAGTAATATGGACGTTACCCTATATGAAATAAGTATAGGAAAATGATTCCTGGCTAGGATTCCATTTGCTCAAGAATTATGGCCAACTGTTGTCAAGTGGGACCTCATGAACTAAGAAGCTACTGCAGAGCCAAAAAAACCCAAGCAATTAAGTCACAAAGAAGCTCACAGAAAGGGAGATAATCTTGATAATTATACATCTCTGACAGAGACTTATTATGTAAAATATTCAAAGAACTAAAAAAGTCGTCAAAAATTGAAAAATGAACCATTTGAAAAGTGAGCATGGGATCTGAAGAGAGGATTCTCAACAGAAGGAAAAACAAGTAGGAAATACCTCAAAACAATAATGATGTCTGAAAACACCATAAGGAATCATACTATTAACTATTTACAGAAAAATACAATACAATGTAATTCCATGTAAATCATTTTAATGAATATTTTCTGTCTGGGCTGATGGTGCTGCCTCAAAGATTCAAATACTAACAAAAACCCCAGTATCAAACACGAGAAGCCCTCCTTGAGTTGTTAGCCAAGGTTGTTCAAGAAACTCTTAAAGCGTACAGCCTATTGCTGCTGCCCTTGTTTACACCTCAGAGCTAGAAGGTAAGTCCCTATTGTGAAAGATACTAGGCATTTCAGAAACAGAGCCCATTGGAGCCGCCCCCCACAGAACTTATATGAAAGCCCCCTTCCTGAGTACTAGTTTTTGTGGTACTAGAAGGTGCCATGCAAGCTTCCAAAGGAAGGAGACAACATGTAGTACTACCAAGCTATCATGCCCATGAACTGTTATCAGTGAACAGCATGGCACAATAACCCTAAGAAGGCAGTAATGATATGTGTACCTTGGCAGTAGCTAATAGCTCTCTAAGTGAGAGACCATGTCTGGTACTAAAAACCTAGCTAACTACTCATTGTTGATGAAGTTATGACAACTGGAGGATAATGTAAAAACCATTATTATAACACAGCATAATTCCTAACAACATTCTATAATATTTGTCTGTATACTCACAAATAAGCGTAGTCTTTGCCCCTCATTAAGTTAACTATTCTTTGTAACAGGTAGAGAACATTACAGAAAACGATCACCAATTAAAATACAGAGTTGTGGAGCCCAGTCCCAAAGGATACAACCACAAAACCCTCATGGAGTGGTACTATCTGAAATATATTAAGTAGTTTAAAAAACTGAACTAAAGGCCCCCCAGCCTTCTTGGGCAGAACCCTCCCCACTTCGGCCCCACCGCCCTCCTTAGGCACATAACATCAACC
>NW_004949259.1:50501-54335 GCF_000317375.1 Microtus ochrogaster | reverse complement strand
GGTTGGAGGAGGGGGGGAAGGGTGGGAGGAGGGGGAGGGAAATGGGAGGCTGGGAGGAGGTGGAAACTTGTTTTTTTCCTTTTCTCAATAAAAAAAAAAGAAAAAAGAAAAAAAATGGGATACAGAAATAAGCAGAAAGTTTTCAAATGATGAAACACAAATACTAAGAAACACTGAATGTTCAACATCCTTAAATATCAGGTAAATGAAAATCAAACTACTTTGATATTTCTTCTTATCACAACTAGAGTTCCAAGTAATGCTAACAACGATGAAGATGAAGAGAAACAGTAATTTATTGCTGATAGAAGTAAAAACTTGTCCAGCTATTTCAGAAATCACTGAGCTTATTCCTTAGCATCATAGAAATAGATTTACTATAAGACCCAGCTTTACCACTCTTGGGGTAATACTTATAGGCTACTACATCCTACTACGGAGACACTTGGTTATTTTCCTTAATGCCATATTCATAATATTTAAATATTGAAAAATTTCCAGATGTCCATCAAATGATTAATATAATAATGAAAATATGGTATATTATTCAGCTGTTAAGAAAATGAAAGTATTAAATTCACAGAAAAATTTATAATGCAAGAAACAATCAACATGAGTGAGGCACTATAGACTCCCCAAACAAATACTGCATGTTTTCTTCTAAGTATGAATGTTATCTTTTAAGCTTTCAATATTTGTGCTGTAACCTGAATAACAATAGAGTTTTGGTACCTAGTATGGGACTACAGGGAAGAGAAAATTTCCCAAGGAAGGGGAAATAGAATATATTGCTATATAAAGACAAAATAATTAGAATATATGAATGAAATTGTGAGAAGTTGGGACAGAAAATGGAAGGAGTGTGGGAAGGAACAATTAACACTGAAGGATGTTTCATAACTTATCTCACTATAAGCTTTTAAAGTATGTACATAGTATGAAAGGATTATAGGGTCACCAAATAATAGGAAACAATGCTCTAATTAGACACCTTAGGCCACCAAGTAAGGCATCTAGTGCCAGGAATGGATAAAATCTTGTTAAGACATCTACCAAAGGGTCTCTATGTAAACCACTGAACATCATAAGCTATTGCCAAGACAACTGGTCACTTTCCACAACATATGGTAAGGCCTTACTACTAAAGACAACACACAACACTTACTTATGTCACGGAACACGGGGAAAGCGAAAGGATTCCTAATTAAAAGCTTTACCTCTTCTGAGTTGCATTCATGGTACTGGAAGATACTTTGCATAATACTGGAAGGTACTTTTCTGCCAGCAGAAAAGAAAGGCAAACATCAATATCACCCAGTTACAAACTCTGAGACTGACAGCAATGACATGTCTGCAAAAAATACTGGTGCTAAAGGGACTCAAATATTGCAGGAGTATCCATCCATTTTTTGATTGGACTAGAGGCCCACTCTATAAGATGGAACCATTGCCAACACTGTTAAATTAGCTAAGAACCTAAGAGTACATAGGATATGAGCCTACACAAAACTCACTACCATTATTCTGCTAAAGGAACATATCAGTTACATGAATCCTAACCAAGCAGCTATCAGCGACGAATACTTGCTGGCTATTGGCATTTCAAGCAGAGGCAAAAGTGTCTTGAGTTGAAAGACTAAGCAGAAAGTTTGGATGCCCTTAACAAAAAATAAGGGCTTGAAATGCCAATAGCCAGCAAATATTCAGATCTCTGTGAGTTCGAGGCCAGCCTGGTCTACAAGAGCTAGTTCCAGGACAGGAACCAAAAGCTATGGAGAAACCCTGTCTCGAAAATAAAAAAAAAGGACACTTTTGTATACTGTTGTAGAATATTATTTTAAGATGTTTTACATTGTTTATGATGTGGAACATTTGTTTAATGATGCAAAGTTGTATTGCATTATTTTATGTTGCATTTCTTTAACTCTATGTTGTGTTACTTTGCCTGTCTAAAACCCTTGATTGGTGTAATAAAGACTTGAACAGCCAATCACTTTGCAGGAAAGGATAGATGGGGCTGGCAGGCAGAGAGAATAAATAGGAGAAATCTGGGAAGAAAAAGAAAAGGAAAGAGAAAAGAAGGAGGAGGAAATCAGGGGTCAGCTACCCAGATACATAGGAAGCCAGGAAGAAAGAAAGATACACAGAAATAGAGAAATATAAAAGCCCAGAGTCAAAAGATAAATGGTATAATTTAAGTTTAGGAAAACTGGCGAGAAATAAGCCAAGGTAAGGCCAGATTTTTATACTCAAGAATCAAATTCTGTGTGTATTTATTCAGGAATTCAGTGGTGGGACGCACAAAAGAGTGAAAAGAGAAAAATCCTCCCAAATGCTATAATGCTATACCTTTCTTCACTACCCATATATGGACCAGTATCTTAGAGAATGATGAGCTACTCTCTAAACAACCGAATTAAGATATTACCTTGGGACCCACACCCAAATATTGGGGCTAGCTAGGAGAATCTTGCTGAAGAGAAGAAAGAAGCATTGCAGGAGCCAGATGGATCAAGGACATCACATGAAAAACAACAGAAACAACTAAACTGGCTCATAAAAGCTCACAGTGATTGAACTAACTACCAGGGAGACTACATGGGACTGACTTAGGCCCTATACAGACATGTGACAGCTGTATAGCGTGATCTTCTTTTGGGACTTCTACCAATAGGAGCAGGGGTTGCCCAAAATAATTTGCCTGACTCTTGAGAGCCTATTACTCATAACTGGGTCACCTTGCCTAGCCTAAATACAAGAGAAGGTGGTTAGTCTTAAAGAAACTTGATATGCCATGCTTTGTTGATACCAATGTGTGGCCTGCCCCTTTCTGAACAGAAACAGGGGAGAGGTAGATTGGCTTGAAGGGGTATGGCACCACAGGGGAAAGAGGAAGCTGCACTCAGGATATAAAATAAATAGTAAATTAAATAAAAAAATTATCTCCTCTTGGAGGATGAGATGGCCTACTCAGGAGAACACTTGCTATATAACCATAAAATCCTGAGTTCAAATACTCAACATCCATGTACAAACCATGTAACATGCATCTGCAACCCATAGCTGTTGGGAGGAAGAGTCAGAAACAGGAGGATCCCTGGAGGTTGCTGACTACTAGCCTAGGCCAAGGTTCAGTGAGGAGGCCTGTCTCAAGGAAAAAAAAAAAGAATGATGGAGCAGGATATTCAGTGTTCTTCTTTGGTCTGTCTGTAGGAGTGCACATGTGTGTGTGTGTGCATGTACTACACATTTGCAAACTCTCACAATAAATACAAACAGAAAATATATCCTTTTATTAAAATGGGATATAGGTTTGACAACGCATACCAAGAATGACAAATCAGTTGTTTCTGGGACCTCTTCTCAGAGTATTATTTCTAATATTTTTCAGAGAGTCCTAGAACATCATGTGTGTAGTTTTTGCACGGTATTTACCTACACTAGGGTAATCAAATAGACTCCTTCCATTCTTATCACAGGTATTGATTCAGTTCTGGTACTTTCAAAGTTCCAAATAATTGTTTAATATGTATTCTCTGTTCCAGAGTTAGCCTCTCTGAAGATATGCTACCAGAGGGTTTGGACCTTGTTCACAAGCCCCACATTTTCTCCTAGTCCACTGTGCAACTTCACCGAAACTTCTGTGCACTGAAAATGGACATTTCTAATGCTCCAAACTACCTTCACCAAATAATTTACAATTGTCTTGTGTCTGAAATCTCTAGTACTTAATATTAACTTTTTTACTTGTCTTCATGTCATTTCTCAACCTCTTATTTGTAGTCATTACTAGGCTCTAAAGCTCTCTTGAGGGCTGATTGAATTGGGCTTGGA
>NW_004949259.1:36258-47091 GCF_000317375.1 Microtus ochrogaster | reverse complement strand
CCTTTAAACATCCTTTATGTGTTTGGTAGCATAATCTCTCAACTCTCAAGGCATGAAAAGTTTTCTTGTTGTCAATTCCGTTATTTGATTCTGTAGGCTTCAGACCTGCTTCAGCTATAGGTCCATCCAATCTCGGGATCTAGTTCTATATAGATTTAATGGCACTGCTTTTAGTTATTAATATTTCTTTTATTTACTCCACAATATTTTCACGGTTGATTTTAGTCATGGAAGTATCCTCATAAGGGAGCATGTCATCATTATAGTCAATAATGTGAAACAGTGAATATATGAATAATTAAGACATGTTGACATCTTTATAATATTCTCAAATATATCAAATGAGAAATATACATGTCTAGGGTAGCTATATTTCTCTCCTGTTATATCAGTGTGGTTTTATATCTGCTTCAATAAGAAATTTTACATTTCTTTTTAGTTTTATCTTTTGTATATTTGTAATATTGTTAAAGTTTTGAAAAGTGTATATTCTATCAGATGTTTAAAGTAGTTACTGTCATTAATTGATTTACTAAACACTCTAAAAGTTATTTTTTTAATTTCTATTTACTCCTCCATATGATCACAATTGTTTTTACTTCTTGGGGAGCACTGGGTTCCAATGTGTAGTATTCTCTAATGTGAATTCACCTACTTGCTCTTATTTTGAACATCTACAACACAACACAATGCAAACTATTTTCTCGTGTTACTGCTAAACACTTGAACTTGTAGAAGATATTTTAGTCTCTGTGAATAAGATATCTTAAATACAATTATTAGTGTATTGTCATCTTGTCTTTGAATAAAGGGAAACTGACCTACCAAAATGGTTGAGTGATTATAATTACATTATTTCCCTTCCCTTCCTCCCTCCAAACCCTCCAATAATCCCTTAAATTATATGTTTCTTATGGAATTCTGAGGTCTTCAACATGCTTCTGATCAGTAATCGATCAATTTCTACATTACCTTGTGCTAGAGGACCTGGCAGTCCCATATGGGATCAGATGTGTGTTATGTATATGGGACAAAGCCTATTCCTGATTATGTCTTGAACCTGTATGAATAATGAATTCAATTCTGTATCATCTGGTATAAATTCCACAGTTTCAATATACAAAATAACTTTCTGCATATTGTAAATCAGTAACTATATTAAGAGGTTCTTTAAAATCCCTTAGCACCATGATAATAGCAGATAATTCCACCTTCTGGACAGAATTGTAAGGACTTTGTTCCACCTTACTCAATTTTTCTGATTTGTAACCTGCCTTTCCTGATTTATTTGTATCAGTATAAAATGTATAGGCTCCAGATATTGGAGCATCACATAGAATTCAGGTCAATAATTCAAAAAGTTCTTTTTATAAGGTTAAGTCTATCACTTTCTGGATAATTGCTATTAATTTCTTCCAAAAAAAATAGCACAATCTCTTTGCCATGGTTCATTGTCTTACCATAACTTTTTTTATTTTATGAGTAGTAAAAGGCCCTATAATCTCTGCTGGGTCTATACCTGCTAATTGACAAAGTCTCAATTTACCTTTTATAATTAATTCAGAGACTTTTCCACATAAGTTTGTAAATTTTACTTGGTTTATGTGGTAATACAATTAAAACTTTCATCCACCTACCCACATGTGCCTCCTTTAATTTTCCTCAACAACTGTCAATTCCTTTTCTGCTTCAGCTTTTAATTCTCTGGGCCTATTCAAGTCTTTATTAACATCTAAGGTTTTGCTTAAATGAATTATTAGATTAGGTGTTATCCCAACAGCCTCCTAACAATCTCTGGAAGTCATTAAGACTCCACAACCAGTCTCTCCTAATTTGTGCCTTTTGTGTTCTAATTTTCTGTAAACCTATTTTATAACCTAGGTAATTGACAGAATCTCCCGTCTGTATTTTTTTTAGGAGCAATTTATAATCCCCGTTTTGGCAAAACTTTCTTTACTTCTTCAAACCTTTCTAAAGTATCTATGTTTGAATCACATAGTAAAATGTCATCCATGTAATGGTATATTATAGATTTATTATAGATTTAGGAAAATTTTAATGTATTATTTCCAATGGCTGAGGCTATTGAGCATTCCCTGTTGTTGGATAGACCACTGTTATTTCCTAGAAATTTGAGAATTATTACAAGTAGGTACTGTGAAGGCAAATTTTTCTGTCTTTTTCTTGTAAAGGTATAGTGAAGAAAGAAATTTTTAAATAAATAACTGTAAGAGGCCATCCTTTTGGTAATTGAGAAGGCAGAGAAATTCCAGATTGTAGAGGGCCCCCATAGGTTGAATTACCTTTTTGATAGCTCTTAGATATGTCACCATTCTCCATTTACCAGATTTCTATTTAATCACAAATACAGAAGAATTCTAAGGGTTGGTTGTTTCTTCAATATGGTGAGCATCTAGTTGCTCTTGTACCAGTTCTTCTAAAGCCTGCAGCTTTTTTTTTTCGGTTAGAGGCCACTGTTTAACCCATATTGGTTTCTCAGTTAACTATTTTAAAGGTAGGGCTGTTGATAGCTCTAAAGGTTTGCTAGTTGCTTTGTGTTCTCATACAGACTGAATGGCTGGTGACATTTGTGTTTAGTACCTTATAATATCCTTCCCAGAACTATGAGTTTCTGCGACTGCAGGAATGTTAATACTACATGTTCTTATGTGTGCCTGCACACATACACACATACACACACATGCATACATACACAACACATGCATATACACACCCACAGAGAGAGAGAGAGAAAGAGACACAGAGACAGAGACAGAGAGAAAGGCAGAAACAGAGACAGAAAGAGAAGTAGGGGAGTAAATAAATAATCAAAATTGCAGAAAGACTTAAGATAGCACTGGATACTATGAGAAGCTATAATTTCTGTGTCTAGAAATAGCCATGTGGCAAGGGAGATGGTGGACCAGAGGGTCAGCATCATAATTAGTTTTTGACAATTTGACACAAGCCTAGACGCATGGGGAATTGCCTCCATTAGATTAATTTTTGGACAGGTTTGCTAGGCATTTTCTTTTTTTACTAATTAATTTAGGAAGGACCTATCCCACTATACACAGTGTTATACCTAGGTAAGTGGGTGTAGACTGTATAATAAAGGTAGCTAAATGTGAGCATGAAAATAAGCCAGTAAGTAGCATTCCATCTTTGCTTTAGCCTGCTTTGATAATAGACTACACATCTATAAACTGTATTAAACCCTCTCCTACCCAAGTTGCTTTTGCCAATGATGTTTATCACATCAACAGAAAATAAATTAGAACAGACAGTTAAAAATAAATTCTTCTGTCAGTGTTTGTGACATACACTTGTAGTCAAGATTCAGAGTCAAGAGGCAGGGAAGGAAAGATCATGAGTTTAAGACCAATATGAACTACATAGTGACCTTTCCTCAATAAACCACCAAAATTTAGAAAGAAAGAATGAAAGATAAGATAATGGGGGGTTTGAATGACTTTAGTTTAGTGGTAGTTAGATGTAAAATTTTATTTAAGTCCATTTGGGAAGCTAGAAATTGGGGGCTGAAGTTTAAACTTACCTATATCAGAACTGGGGAGATAGTTCACTGGAAAAAGTACTTTTGGTACAAGTGTATAGTGACCGGAGTTCAGATCCTAGAACTCATACAAAAGCCAGTCAGGCTAGGTAACCACCTACAAGTCAAACACAAAGCATGCTAGGAGCAGTCTAGATAGTTAGACTATCTGTAGTTGGCAGGATTTGTGAGATCATGCTTCAATAAATAAAGTGGAGAATGCTTAAGGAATATACCTAAGATCAACTTGTACCTCCATACTGTTGTATTCACACAATATGCATTTGCTCTATATAATGGAAAGATAGGGCCATGAGAAAGAGTAATAGCTCTAACTTTTCAAATGAATGGGTGGTTTGAGTTTTCTGTCTCCATTTCAGAGACATTCTCATTTTAAGAGGAAAAGCTTTTCCATCTTTGATTTTGAAATGTTTCATATGCTTGGGTCCTTTCCACATGTTTGAAACAGAAGTATGAAAGTTTCAAGTACTGTTAAGGGATATAATTGCTAAATATCATAAGTAAATAATAGAAAACTTGAGGTGAATGGAATCACAATAGATGTTTAGTTTTTTATATATTTTTGTTTGAATTAACCCTTTGAAAGGGAAAAGATCTGCTTACAAAGTATTTTCTCCTGTAATAATGCTTCTATTGCAGTCGTTTCATTCTGTGCTTTTGAAACAAAGTGTCAATCTGTAAGGTGGCCTGTAACTTGTTACTGAAACTGGTTCCAGTCTAGCAACTTTTGAGTTTATTTTTAAAATAAGAATATATATCGAATCATTTCTCAACCAGTGTTAATATTTCTGTGTGAGCAAGGATTTTTTTGTACAGACACAACAAGTTCATAATTAAATTATTCTGAAAACATAACAAAAATTAATAGTGATTATTGCTATATTTTAGATTGTGTCCACAGTTACATACCATATACAAAGATGAACTCAGCTGGGTGGTGGTGGTGCATGCCTTTAATCCCAGCACTTGGAAGGCAGAGGCAGGGGGATCTCTGTGAGTTCAAGGCCAGCCTGGTGTATAAGAGCTAGTTCCATGACAGGCTCCAAAGCTACAGAGAAATCCTGACTAGAATATAAACACAAACAAAGATGAACTCATTTTTCTCTTTAGGAGTCTCTAATACAACATCTAATGTGATCAGCAATAGTTTATATGAGTAAAATAATCTATAGACATTACTACTTGCCTGTATTATAATTATTAGCAAATAAAATATTTTGAGAAACTACTTTTAAAATTTTTCCTTTCATATTTGGTCTTATAATTTATCATTTTCCTTTCCTTTTTGTGCAAACAAATCTTCCCATATAACATTCCTTGTCAAATCGTTACACATATATGACATATATGCATACATATACCTAAACATAATGTGCTCTAAGTCTGTTTAATATTACTTGTATAAATACATTTTCAGGACAGATCATCTGGTCTTGATAGTCAAATAGGTGTGCTCTGCCCTGGGGAGTCTATTCCTGTTGAATTGTGAATTAATGTACAGTGGCTTTCTTTATGCCTTTTAGTTTGGTGTTTGCTTTATCAGATGCAAGAATAGCTACATGAACTTTTGTTTTTAATATTTCTTTGGTACATTACTTTCTATCTTCTGATTTTTAGTCTGTGCATTTCTCTGTCATTGTTGCTTTTTGTGTGTTTGAATTAAAATAGACCCCTATCTATCACCATGCACAAAACTCAAGTCCAAATGGATTAAAGGCCTCAATATAAATCTGACCACACTGAACCTGATAGAAGAGAAAGTGGGAAGTAGCCTGCAATACAAGGGAACAGGAGACCTCTTCCTTTGTATAAGCCCAGTAGCACAGACAATAAGAGCAACAATGAATAAATGGGACCTCCTAAAACTGAGAAGATTCTGTAAAGCAAAGGACACTGTCATTAAGACAAAAGGTAACCTGCTAAATGGGAGAAGATCTTCACCAACCCCACATCAGACAAAGGTCTGATCTCCACAATATATAAAGAACTCAAGAATCTAGACATTAAAATTCTGAATAATGCAATTGAAAATGGGGTACTGAACTGAACAGAGAATACTCAATAGAAGAATTTCAAATAACCAAAAGATACTTAAGGACATCTTGAACTTCCTTAGCTATCAGGGAAATACAAATCAAAACAACTTTGAGATACCATCTTACACCTGTCAGAATGGCTAAAATTAAAAACACCAATGACAACCTATGCTGGAGAGGATGTGGTGGAAGGGGAACACTCATCCATTGCTGGCAGGAATGCAAACTTGTGCAATAACTTTGGAAATCAGTGTGGCAGTTTCTCAGAAAATTGGGAGTCAACTTACTTCAGGATCCAACAATACCATACTCGGGAATATGCCAAGAGATGCCCGATCATACTACAAAAGCATTTGTTCAACTATGTTCATAGCAGCATTATTTGTAATAGCTGGAACCTGGAAACAATCTAGATGCCCCTCAATGGAAGAATGGATAAAGAAAGTTGCACATCTACACATTAGAGTACTACTCAGTGGTTAAAAAGAAAAACAATGTTGCATGCAAATGGATGGAGATAGAAAACACTATCCTGAGTTAGATAACCCAGACCCCAAAAAATTAATATGGTATGTACGCACTCATTAGTGGATTCTAGCCATAAACAAAGGACATTTTGCCTATAGTTCATGATCCTGGAGAAGCCAAATAACAAAGTGAATGCAAAGAAAAACATATATTGATCCTCCTGGAAATTGGAAGCAGATAAGATCACCAGGCAAAAGTTGGGAGCATGGGGGTAGGGTGGGGTGGGGGAAGGGGAGAGGGAAAGAGAGAAGGAAAAGGGGAGGGTTGGGGAGAGCTTGAGGGAGTGGGATGGTTGAGATGGAGGAAGGAAAGATATGGGAGCAGGGAAGAAGATATCTTAATTAAGGGAGTCATTTTGGGGTTGGCAAGAGGCTTGGCTCTAGAGGGGTTCCCAGGTGTCCACAGGGATGTCCCCAGCTAGGACACTGGGCAGTGGAGGAGAGGGTGCCTAAATTGGCCTTGTCCCATAGACATTGTCCCATAGACAGACTGATGACTATCTTGAATATCACCATAGAACCTTCATCCGGTGACAGTTGGAGATAGATACAGAGACCCACATGGGAGCACTGGACTGAGCTCCCAAGGTCCAGTTGAAGAGCAGAAGGAGGAAGAATATGAGCAAAGAAGTCGGGACCATGAGGGGTTGATCCACCCACTGAAACAGTGTGCTTGAACTAATGGGAGCTCATCAAATCCAACTGGACCGGGACTGAACGAGCATGGGATCAAACTGGACCCTCTGAATGTGGCTGACAATGGGGGCTGACTGAGAAGCCAACTACAATGGCACTGGGATTTGTCTCTACTGCATGTACTGGCTTTTTGGGATCCTAGTCTATTTGGATGCTCACCTTCCTAAGCCTAGATGGAGGAGGGAGGGCCTTGGACTTCCCACAGGGCAGGGTACCCTGCCATCTCTTAGGACTGGAGGGGGGAGGGTAAATTGGGGAGCAGGAGGGAAATGAGAGGAAGGGAGGAAGTAAAAATTTTTATTGGTATAATTTATAAAACATTTAAAAGGTTGTAATCTAAGTCCCAAATCAAGTTTTAACAAATACAAAAAAACTGAAAATAAATTATTGTACTTTTTCATATTATTATAGAATAAGACTAGAAATCAATAACAAAAGAAACTTAGAAAACATACAAATACTTGAAAACTGAACAATATTAATAGAACAAGAAATTGGTTATAGAAGAAATAAATGAGGGGAAAAAAGTAAATTCCTAAAAAGGTCAGGGACCATATTGCTTTAGAGGAAAAGAACATGTATGTATGTATGAATATATACATATTAGAATGAATGAGTGTGTGTGAGTGTGATGTGTGATTTATTTGAATGGTCTGCAGGCTGTGGCCCAGCTGTCTACTAATGGAAAGTCCGAGAATCAAGTAATTAGTTGTTCAGTCCACGAGCACGGATTCCTTATCTAGCCTTCGATGTATCCTGTAATACTGAAAAAGGCTCTAATGACAATAAAGAATTGTATTTGCTAGTGAGAGCAAGAGTAAGTAGGAATAGAGAGAGAGGGCTTCCTTCTTCCATGCCATTTGTATAGCCTGCCACTAGAAGTTGTGGCCCAGATTAAAGGTTTTTTTTTTTTCCCCAATCTGAAAAGATCTGGATTAAAGTTGAATCTTTCAACCTCAAAGATACAGATTAGAAGTGGTTCTTTCAACCTCAAATTATTTAATTAAAAATATATATCTCACAGATGTGCCCAGCCATTTGGGTTTTAATTAATTCCAGATGTAGTCAAGCTGATAATCAAGAATAGTCATTGTAGAGCTATAGCTTAGGCATTTCTAAGTAGGAACGTTTATAACTGTGGGTGCTTGCATTAAAAAAAGAAAAAAAATACTTCTAAAATTCAGAAAAATATCTAACTATGAAACTCAATATTTTTGCAAAACAAGAACAAGCCAAACTCAAAAGTAAATGCTAAATGTCAGGGGATCGGTCAATGAAAACAAAATATTAAAGTTTAAGATAAAATGGGGTATTGCAATAGATTTCAATTAAATCCAGAAAGCATCATTATAGAAGAATTTGATAAAATAAACTAGGGTTAGAATCCTAAAAAACACCAAAAGAGACAAATATTCTGAAGGAAAAAATAGAAGAGAGGATCCCAAAATAAACCCACATACTTAAAGAGAGCTATTTCCATCAGTTGCTTCAAACCAATACATTTATTGGTTACAAAATCAATCTCTTTAAAAAATGATACTAATCTTACATACCCTTTTGTAGAATAACTAAACTAGATTCACACCTCTCAACATGTACACAAAATCAACTCAAAATGGAAAACCTTATTTTAAAACCTGAAATGCTGAAATTCATAGAAAACAAGAGGTAAAATAATTTAAGCTATGGCTATAGGCAAGGATTTTCTGCATAGGCTTCCAATAGCACAGGAAATCATGCCAAGAATAAAAAAATAAGATTATATGAAATTAGGAAATGTCTGCACAGCAAAGGAAATAATCACCCATGTGAAAAGAGAGTGTGCTGAATGAGAAAAATTTTTGCTACTGCACATAAGACATTAATTTTATAACCAGGATACATAAGGAAATGTAAAAATTAAGCACTACAAAACAAATAATCCAATAAATAAGCCAATGAATTTAACAGAAGTTTCTCAAAAAAGGAAATTCAAGTAACTAATAAATACTTGAGAAAGTATTCAACATTCTGAGTTATACAAATGTAAATTAAAAACTGTTGAGATTCCATCTCTCTATAATCAGAATGATAATCACCAAGATATCATATGAAAATAGCTGGTCGCAAGAATGTGGAGAAAGAGAAATACTGATTTTCTTGCTGTTTAGAATGTCAAATTATGCAGCAACTATAGAAAGAAGTTCTGCAGAAACTTGAAAATAAAATGCCAAATGACCCTGCTATAACAGTACTGGGTAAATGATCAAAATACTCTAAGTCAACATATGAGAGACATGCATGTTCATTCAAGCTCAGGCAGCATTATTTACAATAGACAGGGAACTGAACTAGTCAAAGCCCATCAGCAAATGAATAGACAATGAATATGCAATATAAATATATACACAACAGACTTTTTCACCTTTGAAGAAATTGAAATCATGAGATTTGAAGGAAAATTGACACACATGCCTATTATAATGGCAAATTAAATAAGCCAGGCTAAGAAAGATGAATATTACACTTGTTTTCTCTCCCACGAAACTCCAGTTTAAATTTACATTTTATATATATATGTGTGTGTGTGTGTCTGTGTGTGTGTGTGTGTGTGTGTGTGTTTGTATGTTTAAGTCGTAAATATAAAAAAGGGACTGTGATAATGTGGGGAAAGATCTTAAGGAGAGGAAGTAAGGTAAAAGGGAAATGGAACACATGATGTAAAAGCAGAAAAGGCTCTGTTTAATGTCAAAGGGCACCAAAAAGAAGTAGGTGAGGATGAGGATGGTAGTAGGGGAGGGGATGAATTAAAACAAGATAAGGAAACCTATTGCTTTGGATGCCAACTTAAAACTTAAAAAGAAAATAAATGAGAAATAATCCACACACAAAGACAGTACTTCAGGTTTCCTTTCATATGTGTAACTTATATGTATGAAAGCAGAAAAATAAATCTATATCTGAAAGCAGAAGAAGGATGATTAGAGACTAGCAAGTGACTTGAACAGGTAAAGCTGAAAACTTGGAGACACTGATTGGCTGGAACAGACAAGATATACATGATCAATACACTATATCTACACATAAAATATTATAATGGATCTCATTAATGTGTACCATATACAATTGTTTATATATTATCATTAAAATACAAATAATTCTGTTTACCTATCTTAAACAGTATATGTATATATTATATATAAACACACAGAGTCTCTCTCTCTCTCTCTCTCTCACACACACACACACACACACACACACACACACACACATACGTTTTATTTTTCAAGAGAGGGTTTCTTTGTGTAGCCCTAGCTGTTCTGGAACTTACTATGTAAACCAGACTGGCATGGAACATGGAGATTCACCTTCCTTTGTCTTCCAAGTGTTGGGATAAAGGCATGTACCATCACTGGCCAATTTAAACAATAATTGTTAATTGGTTCAAAATGATCTTATTTTGTTGATTCAGAATTTGAAAAATCAAAAGATGTTTGATATTATTAATCCCATGATGAAAATAAGTCTATTCTCAGCAGTCTAATTCTGAACAGAACTAACAAAGGATGATAGTTGCCAAATAAACTCATTAATGTCTTGGCATTCAATTATATTTGATGTTATTTTGTTTAATCACTCTCTTGGAATTGGTTACACAAGGAAATTTATGTTAATTCTTTCAACAAGTAGATAAATGCATCAGCACATGTCCTTCCAAGTCATATAAATAAAATAATTCTATGTAAAACAAATGTTTAAAATTTTAAAACAGTAAAAACATATAGAATGAGAGAAATACACAAAGATCCTAAAGATATATAAAAGAGCAATGAACTTCAAATATCCTTATTGCTCAATTACATTCAATATAATAAAGAAGTATGGGTAATACCAAAAATATTCAGAAACTTAGGAAAATCATTAAGAAATTAAAAATAAATTGTATTTATTTCTTTATATCTATCTATCTATCTATCTATCTATCATCTATCTATCATCTATCTATCTATCTATCTATCTA
>NW_004949259.1:30738-36158 GCF_000317375.1 Microtus ochrogaster | reverse complement strand
ATCTATCTATCTATCTATCTATCTATCTATCTATCTATCTATCTATCTATCTATCTATCTATTTTTTGAGACAGGGTTTCTCTTTGTAGTTTTGGAGCCTTTATAGGAAACTCTCTGTAGATTAGACTGAACTTGGACTCACAATGATCCTCCTGCTTCTGCCTCCTGAGTGCTGGCATTAAAGGCTTGTGTCACCACTGTCCTGCTAAATTTTAGGTTTAATTAAATATTTTAGTTTTAATTTAATTTATTTTATTTAAAATAAAAAGCCTTATGCTAAGCAGCACATTTAGGGTCAAAATATGAACTTGTAAATTAATTTCTCTTGTTTTGGTATAAATGGTTTTGAACTGCCAAAGAATTTCATTTTGATGGATGCCAGATTCTTTTCTTCTTTTAAAATCGCATTATTAAAACACAAATTTAGGGAGATATACATTTTTTTAATGCTTTCAAAGCTTTTATTACTGTCATAGGAAGTTAGGTACTAATTAGTCTCTAAATTGCTCAGACAGTTAAATTGACATCTGTAATAGATTAAATACTAAATTAAGATATCAAAATCCCCCAAGACATCAGAAATAGGTATGTGAACTCCATTTTCAAAACTTCATCAGTGAAAAATCAGTATGTTAAAATCATCAAAATACTGATATTTTACTACCAAGAATAGCTAAAATGTATGAATTATATAGTTCTTAACATCTAGAGAGCACAGTTAATCAAGGATTTACATTTGTAAAATTTCCAAATAGATTGTGGAGCTTATATTTATTGTAGGGTTTGCTTTTAAAATAACCATTTTTATAGTTTTGATTGTGAGCCTAGCATTTAATGGCTGAGCCATCTCTCCAGTCCCTCTGAATGTGGTTGACAGTTACATGGCTTGGACAGACTGAGGGGCTACTTGCAATGACACCAGGATTTATGCCTATTGCATGTACTGGCTTTTTCCTGCTAACTTAAAATTTTAAATGCATATACTGTTTTTAAAACCAGGAGTTAAACAATCATGAGTTTACAAAGAAAATGAAACAGAATTAAAGAAATATACATTTAAATACAATAACTAAAGCAATAAGTAATCTGGATAAATTGTGACCCAATAGTGAAAAGAACACTACATTGGACTTAGTAAAACCTGGACCAGAAGATTAGAGCATAAATACAGAAACATAGATGTTAGAATAGAAGTCCACAAATGTAAGTGATGAGGAACAGTGAGATGTCCCTGTGTACATTCACATTGTTCTTGAAGAAGGAAATGAACAACAGAAGCACTGAAGCAGAGGTGAATATATATAGCAGGGGAGAAGACCCTTCAGAAGAAGAAGTCTGATCCTTTAGAATGATCAGAAAAGGTTTCATTACAGTTATATACAAGCTTAGTAAAAGAAATATTTCTAAATAAAAATGCAGGAAAAATTTTTATACATCGATGGCAAGAGTGAAATAAAAGTGACAAAAATGCACTTTCAAAAAAGTAAAATTTGGTAGTGTGTACATATGAGATAAAGAGGAAAATGGGAATATTTTTACACTGAATTTATTAACTAATGATTAGAATTCAAGTCAAGTAGGATGTTCTATTATTTTTAATGATATAAAGATTATATGAAACTTAATAAATGGAACTTAAATTTGTTAAAATCGCAAACTCGATACATGATATAGCCAGGAATCAATGAAAGATAATTTTTATATACATTGTTCTATGCATTTCTGTTTTATATAATCTCTAATATCTAAAACATATATATTCATGCTGTAATAGTATATATTGTCATAAAGGTGATATATAATTAATATAATACAACATGTAAAAAATAAATATTTCATATACAAACATTCATAAGTCTGTATACTATGTATAGGAATGTATATGTGTGTATGTATACATGAATATATGAATGTACCAATTATTTTCAATTATGTTGATAAATAAGAGTAAATACATGTAGAAGGAGCTGCGGGCAGGCCTGCTTTTTGTCCTGACTGGCTCCCACACGGCTAGATTTACACCCAAAATAACAACACACAAATTGCATTCATTTAAACACTGCCTGGCCCATTAGTTTCAGCCTCTTATTGGCAAATTCTCACATCTTGATTAACCCATTTCTATTAATGTGTGCAGCACCACAAGGTGGTGGCTTACCGGGAAGATTCTAACCTGCATCCATCTCGGAGAGGAGTTATGGCATCTGTCTCACTTCCCTTCTTCCAAGCATTCTATTCTGTCTACTCCACCCACCTATGTTCTGACCTATCTGGCCAAGCAGTTTCTTAATTAATTAACCAATGAAAGCAACAGGTAGAAAGAAGACCTACCTACATCAAATACATATATAATATAAAATATTCTAAAGAATACATGAAAAATACATTTTGTCCATAATACAAATATGATTGATAAAATAGTAATAGCAGTGCCCTCAAAATAGTTACATTAAATAAATAATTTAAATGTAATTTAATATTTCTTACATTGTTAACAATGAATAATTATTGCTAA
The DNA here is from genome assembly GCF_000317375.1 of Microtus ochrogaster. NCBI lineage: Eukaryota > Metazoa > Chordata > Mammalia > Rodentia > Cricetidae > Microtus > Microtus ochrogaster. The sequence continues at coordinate 33,643 of NW_004949259.1, read as the reverse complement.
TAAACTTTTAAAACCATCACTTAATATAGGCAAATAATAACAAATTGATATCCTTAAACAGTTCAACTTATCATTGTATTTCACATATTTATTATTTACTTACTTTCTTATTCATTTATTTGAGACATAATTTTTGTTTATAGCCTATACTGTCCCATAAATCTAGTGTTGGGATTATAGGTATGAACAAGCACACCTCAATCAATTTAATAATGTAAATTAAATAAAAAGAGCTACTGCTACCAAAACACTTTCTAAGGCCTGTATGTGAAGCCACATTTATCTTACCTATTTGTAGTCATGGAGAATTGCTCACTCTGCAAAAGGAATGGGAAAAATTAGGAGCTTTATAATTTTTACTAGTATATGCTGGATTACGCATAGTGATAAATTTCATAGACCTATTCAATTATGTCTATAATGTACTTAAATCCTATGTCTTTTATGTTCTTCTCTTTTACTGCCTCTCCTTTTAGTCTCTTTCCTTTCTCCAAATATTTTCCCTTTATTTAATATCTATCTATCTATCTATCTATCTATCTATCTATCTATCATCTATCTATCTATCTATCTATCTACATCTCTCTATATATACATATATATATATATACACACACACACACATATATGATGGAGAATATATGAAGTATATGTTTTTCTGAGTCTGGCTAATTTGCTTAATATTTAATTACAAGAAACCTCTAGCTTCATCTATTTTCCTGTAAATGACACAATTCCATTCTTGTTTATTGCTGAATAAAACTCAATTTGTATGTATACCACATTTCTTTCTTTGTGTGCGTGTGTTGATCATGGGGCTGGGAGGTATGCCTTCTGCTGTGAACATGTTTTATGGAGGTCATATGTTGCCTTTATAATTCTCCACCTATCTTTGCACCACATGCAGAGGCCAGATGATTGCATCATATTGTCTGGGCCTCATAAATGGAACTCCAAAGGGCTGGCAAGTCAGTGATTTTAACATTTGAGCAGCCATTCAACTTACTATTTTGAGACAAGGTCTCTCACTGACAGTGTTTCAGCTAAATTGAACAGTCACCCAGGCCCCAGAATCCATCTGTCTCTGCATCCAAGTCTAGGAGATACAGATGTTTGAAGCCAGACACAGAAGTATAGACAATTATAGCCTAGTATTCATGAATTTTCTGGTAGGTATTGTTTAAATTTCAAGTATGCAGAAAATAAAAGACTAGAGCTGAAAAATGTTTTCACTCTCAATGAATTTTTTCCCTCAGACAAATAATGAGGAAGAAAAAAATCCTGGGAGGAAAAACAAGCTTAGTTGTTTTATTTTATTTTATTTTACTTTTTTTGCTTAGTTGTTTTAAATTGAGCAACCTGAAGTATTTTAATGTATAGATTATTTTTTTTAAATTTTACATCCTTATTTGTAACAGCTTTGATTCTGGAGCTATGAATCAATGTCAATTCTTTGTTTTAAGAATAAAAATTGGCAATTAGAAGACAGATTTCAGACTCAAATACTACCTTGGATCAGGTATATAAAAAGTATAAAAGGTAAAATACTAGTTTAACAGTGAAATAATGAGAAAGTACTTCAAACCTTTTTATCAAATTTTAGGGTTCCTGTTCAGTACATTTGAGTCTTAGTTTGAAGAACAGGATTCTCAACTGAAGCAGCATAAATAGCTTAGAATACTTTCCAAATTCTATTTATTTATCAAAGTTTAGGAAAATATAAAGAACAGAAAGGACCAAGGATAAGTTTAGAATGGTAAGTGAGTATCTTTGAATACATTTAAATGTGTTGAAGCAGGAAACAGCATGGAACCTCAGAGAAGAAAGAAAACTATCTCAGAGAAAAAAGAAGCATGGAGCATGAAGGTTATGCTGTTAGTTCATGCTTCTCTTCTGTGTATGGCTACATATTACTGGTAAGAATGAGGCTGATTTCTATCTTCAGAACATAAGCTTACAGTAAGCCATTGAAGGACACTGGGGAGACTGGTCATTTTGGTCAGCCTTTATTTGCAAATTAACTTTCACCAAAATTAAGTTTCTATCCATCCCTGTGGATTGAGAGATGTTTTTCTTGCTTGGTACATTTTAAATGGAAGACTAACAGGTTTGTAAGATATACATACATGGGTAGAACATAGACAGGAACCCCAGAAACTATTTATACCTCAAGAAAAGGGATTTTTATTGTAAATCTTCTAATTAAATTTTCTATATGATCTGTTAACAGGCCTGTCTGAGGCTTCCATCCAGAAGAAAAAATATGTTCAAGTAATTCAAAAGAGAATATTAATGTAGTTTTGGTCACTCTAAACTCATTTTCCATTTATATTAAAAGAAAAAACATTAAAATTTCATAGTGTAAGATGAAGAAGGAAACATATCCTTCAGGTTTTAGCTTAGGCATCAACTTGATTTTATTTAAAGGTATTCTGTGACTCTAGGTACTTTTTATCTTCATATTGCTCTGAGACCATGAATAGTCATATGAATCATTATGTTTCCAAATCTTCTTTCTTAGTTTATGGTTTAAAAACTATTCAAGCTCACAAATATATAGAAAAAAGGAAGAGGAGTGGGAAGAGGAGAAGGAGGGTAACAAAGGGAGAAGCCCAAAAGAAAATTATACATCCTCTTATCATATTTGTTTTAGAATTTAGCATCTCATAAAGCTACCTGGAGTTTTCATATCATAGTATGGTCATTTCTTAAACTGAGGATAATAGTGCCCAATTATATGGTTTTGTGGATATGGATTGAATTAATGTGTCTGCTTTGGATATACAAAATTAAATGCCCAGTATATGACAAGCACTCTAAAAATGTTAATCAGTATTCTGTTAGTTTTCAAACATAATTTTATTTAATTAAGTGCTATTTTCATAGATTCTTGTTTTTTTTTTTT
>NW_004949259.1:27289-30638 GCF_000317375.1 Microtus ochrogaster | reverse complement strand
TTTTTAATAGATTCTTTTGATATATGTAGTGCCTTTGTTTTTGGACACTAGAGGGACAGTTAAATCAGTATTGTAGTGAGCTCCATCTGATGTAGTATAAATATCAATTTAATACATTAGGTGACCAGGATAATGAAAAATTAACATTTGTGTTTACTTTTTGAATGGTATTAATAGGAGAAAAGATAGGGAAATAACTGGCCGACATGATAGCAGAAATTTCAAATGTATAGATACATTCATTTCAGGGATTTAGGACAATAAAGGGTTAGAAAATCTGACTTAGTCTAAATGCCAATGAATAGTAGGTAAGAATTTAATATATATTAAATGAAAAGCTCAGTTAGACTTCTAGGTTGAGCAACATAACTTATTTTTGTAGATAAGATTAAGTTATGCAGCATTTCCACTGATTTCTTCAGAGAGAAAGAGAGAGTCAAGTTACCTTACATTAAGTTGATAGAGACAGACACTGCTGTGCTATTAAAATTTAAACACCTGTGTCTAAAGAAGTACATAAACAGAAATTCATGATTTATAATACTTTCCAATGTGTGTGGTATATCTATTCTTTCCACAGCTGATCCCAAACTATCAACATGATGCCAACTGACACCTTAATCTAGAAAATTACCATTTTGTCCTCATAAGTCAGCGGTGCATGGTTACAATACATACCACAAAATATATACAGTAAATATATCATATTCTGTCTGTCATGAAAACAATTTCAACACACCTAAAGACACTGGAGTCATACAGAAAATAATTCTTTTAAGTTTTGGAGGAGAGATAGTTACATAACTAATGATATTAGTTCTTGAATAAGAGTCAAATAAACAACAGGTACTTTTTAAAAAAAGTTTCATGGTAGCAACAAACAACAACAAAAGAAAACAGACAACCCCCACAATCTTCAAAAGCTATTCTTTATATACCATTTTACCATTTTAAAGGATAAATGATCAATTTTGGTATTACCAAGACAAAGTAAAATTATTAGACAGAGATACATTATCTTCTGGAGACTCTATGTGGGAATATAGTTTCTTGCCAATTCCAATCTCAAGAAACTGCCCAAATAACCTAGCTTATTCTCCATTTTTTAACTTTAAAAATTGCATTGATAGGCTTAGTCATCCTTTGTACTCTTGTTTCATCCATATTTCTTCCCCTCTGACTTGCTCTATTCTAACTCCTAGTTCTGTTTCTACTCCTAAGAGCCTTTATGATTACACTAGGTTTTGTCTTAAAATCAGTTGACTGTAAAACTTAATTGCATCTGCCACCTTTATTATCCTTCATCATGCAATGGTATTAATTATTTTTCTATTTCTGTGATAAAATACTATGACCAAATCAACTGATAGAAAAAAAATGGATTTGAGTTTATGGTTCCAGAGGGTTACAGTGTATGGTGGTGGGGCAAAGATATGGCTGCAGGATAAGGAAAGTGAGGGCTTATATATTAAACTGTAGGCATGCCCTTAGTAGAACCTAGAAACTTTCAAATCCTGCCTTCAATACTTTCACCAACAAAATCGTATTTCCTAATCCTTCCTAATCAGTGCCATACAGGTGAGGACAGAACATTCAATTGCTGGAGACTACATTTCTCATTCAAACCAGTACTAGAACCTAACATATTTCTTATTTCTATAGTTCAGGAGTAAATATCACTATAAGAAGAAATGGACATGGATTTGGGTTATTTTTCTCCATCTTACAGTGACAAATTTGCTTTCCTGGTTAATAGATCTCTAAGTAAGGAAGAACTGTATACATAGGTACTGCACATCTGACAAGGAGATGTCAGACTTGGATTTAGGTGCAATCACTAAATGAGGTTTGGGGTTTTTGTTTTGGAAGCATGCTCTAACATAGAATATTTGATGGCCATGTCAGTTAAATTAACTCTCCACAAAACTATTTTTCCTTTAGGCATCAACTAGAATACATTTCACAAAGTCATTGCCTTTAGGCGTATACACATGAATAAGTTCTTAAATATGGAATGTGAATAGAATTAAAACTTGTCGTAATTCTTGTCAGGAGCCATTTCAGGCTTCCCCTTTCTCACATCTCACAGGCCCTTGAAGTAAAAATCTTGAGACAGAAAACTTAAAGTTATCCAAAACATTACGTGCTGACGGTGGAGACTCAAGCTCTGGAAAGCACTACAGAGTGTCTTCCTGGCTTGCTGCTTATCACTAACAGCGGGTGTTCTGGCCACTGACCTTGCAACTGCCCTGCTTAGCTGCCAAACTGCCCCACTTAGTTGCCTAGCTACCGAGCCCCTCCTTCCCTTCCCCCTTTCCTCAGTTCTCCCTTGCCCTAGCTCCGTTCTGAGGAGCATTTAAGACATGAAACTTGCTTCAATAAATGGGATGCCTTGACAAGGAATACTGCTTGGCGTCCGTTTCTCTCCCACCCTCCCCCATGTCTTTCAGATAGTGCCTCTTCAAGACCCTGGAGTAACTTAGGACCTGCTGGGCGGGTCAGATTCTATCCCCAAAACTTCTTTCATCTACCTAAACACTTGCTCCCTGAATTAAGGCAACAGAACAAAAGTTAGCATTAAAAGTGAAAGGGCTGTAATATAGAAGAGATACGGGTGCTAAAGAATTATTTATTCCTGACACTTTTAGGAGAAATAATCACATAGCAAATTACTAGTTTCTTGTTCTTAGAATCTTTCTGCCTTCTCTTCTGCAATAATTCTTGATCCTTAAGTTTGAGAGTTATATTGTAGGTGTATCCTTTCAGATTGGCCTCCCCAATCCTGTGTTTTGATTGTTTTGATTGGTTATTGTTTTCTATAATGGTCTTCATTTGTTGCAAGGAGAACTTTCCTTTGTATGGGGTGAGGAATATAGTTATCTCTAGGAATAGAGGAGAAAAAATGGAGAAATGGTATGGTAAATAACTATAAAAGGGGCTAGAAAGATGGCTCAGTTGGTAAGGATGCTTACTAACCAGCCTGACCACCTAAGTTTAGTACCTGAGAACTCAAATGGTGGAAGAAGGGAACCACCTTCCCCAAGCTGTCTTCTGATTTCCACACATGTGCTACCCCACAAAATAAATAAATATAATTTTAAAACTTTAAAAATTTGCTCACAGATGTGAAATATACATTTTGAACTTTATATGAATACTGAACAATCTCTTATAAGAATAACTTTTAAGGCTTACAACTATTAGTAATACCATATCTTACATATTTACAATCAGTATTGGAGATCTTCTTAATGTAATTACATCATCTGTGAAAAAGGCTACTCATTTGAGAATCTAATTAATACAAAAGAAAAATAAAACACAAAACAATGCTGTGTTCATAAGAAAA
>NW_004949259.1:26209-27189 GCF_000317375.1 Microtus ochrogaster | reverse complement strand
ATTATAAATATTATGAACAAGTAAAAATAATGATTTATGCATATGTAAAACACAAACACATTAGAAATAATCACTACATGACAAAAGTCACCAAGACAAAATTTCAAGCACAGCATGAAAGAAGTGACACTTACCTTCCTGGTATACTCTTACTGTTCAGCTTTTGTTCCCTGCTGGAAAATTCTTGAGTAAAACATTTAAATTATCCTTTAAGTACACTGAATTGAAAGAAGAATTATAACATTACTTACCATATAACTCATCTCATTGTCTCAACACATAAAGTAACTAGCCAATTAATCTACCTAGTAAATATTCATTGTACAGAAACCAAACTATTATTTCTCCTGAAAATTTCAAAAAGTAATTTCTCTCCTCATTTTACTCATGTCTAATATAACTGCTATTCTTTCCAAAGCATCTCCCCGCGTGTAACTATTTATAGTGAATTAAACAAATGAAGGATGCAAAACACTCTCAACTTTTAATGTTTATTTCAACATCTTGAGTTCCAGCAAATTACATTTCAATTTAAATATCAGTAATGTCATTCTCTCGTTTTAAATATTGCCAAGTATTTTTTAAATATGACTTTCTTGAATTACATAGGGGTTACATGTATTTTACACTATGCATAAAAGATTTTCAAGCATACATAAATGAAAAGGTGCTCAGAAATTTTGATAATTTTGATTAGTTAATCTAGTCTCTTCAAAAATATAATATATATTTAAATATATAAATAGCTGTCATTAAAGCAAAATAATCTGAAGAGAAATAAAATTGTCAATCAACAGGATTATCTGAGTTCCATGATGCCAAAAAAAAAAATGATTGAGTTGATTTTATACTTTGAACTGACAATGCGGAATATTTTACTATTGACAGGAACTAGTGAATGTTTTGCATACTCTAGAGATAATTAAAGGATCCTTAGCAGATAAAACTTCCATCTTATTTTCAAGTACATGTGAAAATGA
>NW_004949259.1:20547-21651 GCF_000317375.1 Microtus ochrogaster | reverse complement strand
GCCTTCCCATCTCTTCCTTCAAATGGAGTCTGGAGAGGCCTGGTATCTTGGTCCAGTCTTTGCTGTGACTGACTCTCTGGGTGTAACTCTTCAGTGTAGAAGCAGGACCGTCCGGTTTAGATGGAACTCCTCATCACCGAAACATAGACGCCTGGTAGTCCAATGACCCGCGGACAATAGTGAGAACTTGGGGGGCAGGGCGGGGACGAGTAGAACACAGGACACCCTGCCACAAAAGCTGAACGTGCACATGCTCCCTTTCGGGGGGGGGGGACCTTCAGGCCTTCCCAGTAGGCAGGCACTCACCTCTCTGGGTGGGTAGCCTTAGTGTAGGAGCAGAAAACTGTTCCTGAGCAAAGGACTTAGCAGAAAACGAAGGCTTGTGGGGGGGGGTCGTGTGTAAGTAAGACAGCCCTGCAGAAGGAGCTGGGGGAGAGGAGTTTGTGCTCTCTTTTTTGACAATCCGCCCCTGGATAGCACACACTCACCCATCTAGATGGAACTCCTCAGTACCTATACAGGGCTGCCTGGTAACCCCATGATCCGGGGACAAAAGGAAAGACCAGCAGGTGGGGTGAGATCCAGGAGAGCCCAGGCACCCCTGGAGCACAAGCTGAAGGTGCCCAGGCTCCCTTACAGGGGAGCTTGAGGCCTGCCCTGTAGGCAGGCACTCACCTCTCTGGGTGGGTCGCCTTAGTGTAGGAGCAGAAAACTATTCTTGAGCACTGCTTCGCATACAGCAGGGCAGGGTGGGGGGAGGTGCTGGGGGGCTGGGTTGTACATAAGAAAGACAGCCCTGCAGAAAGAGCTGGGGGAGGGGGGTTTGTGCTCTCTTCAGTGACAATCCGCCCCTGGATAGCACACACTCACCTATCCAGATGGAACTCCTCAGTACCTAAACAGGGCCACCTGGTAGCCCGATGATCCGGGGACAAAAGGAAAAACCGGGCAGGCGGGGTGAGATCCAGGAGAGCCCAGGCACCCCTGGAGCACAGGCTGAAGGTGCCCAGGCTCCCTTTCGGGGGTCCTATAGGCCTGCCCAGTAGGCAGGCACTCACCTCTCTGGGTGGGTAGCCTTAGTGTTGGAGCAGAAAACTGTTCCTG
>NW_004949259.1:19645-20447 GCF_000317375.1 Microtus ochrogaster | reverse complement strand
CTCTGGGTGGGTAGCCTTAGTGTAGGAGCAGAAAACTCTTCCTGAGCAAAGGACCCAGCAGAAAACGAAGGCTTGTGGGGGGTGGTAGTGTGTAAGAAAGACATCCCTGCAGAAGGAGCTGGGGGAGAGGGGTTTGTGCTCTCTTTTGGGACAATCCGCCCCTGGATAGCACACACTCACCCATCCAGATGGAACTCCTCAGTACCTATACAGGGCCTCCTGGTAGCCCGATGATCCGGGGACAAAAGGAAAGACCAGGCAGGCGCAGGCGGGGTGAGATCCAGGAGAGCCCAGGCACCCCTGGAGCACAAGCTCAAGGTGCCCGGGCTCCCTTTCGGGGGTCCTATAGGCCTGCCCAGTAGGCAGGCACTCACCTCTCTGGGTGGGTAGCCTTAGTGTAGGAGCAGAAAACTATTCTTGAGCACTGCTTCGCATACAGCAGGGCAGGGTGGGGGGAGGTGCTGGGGGGCTGGGTTGTGCATAAGAAAGACAGCCCTGCAGAAAGAGCTGGGGGAGGGGGTTTGTGCTCTCTTTTGGGACAATCCGCCCCTAGATAGCACATACTCACCTATCCAGATGGAACTCCTCAGTACCTAAACAGGGCCACCTGGGAGCCCAATGATCCGGGGACAAAAGGAAAAACCGGGCAGGCAGGGTGAGATCCAGGAGAGCCCAGGCACCCCTGGAGCACAAACTGAAGGTGCCCGGGCTCCCTTTCGGGGGTCCTATAGGCCTGCCCAGTAGGCAGGCACTCACCTCTCTGGGTGGGTAGCCTTAGTGTTGGAGCAGAAAACTGTTCCTG
>NW_004949259.1:13082-19082 GCF_000317375.1 Microtus ochrogaster | reverse complement strand
CCTGCCTCTGCCTCCCGAGTGCTGGGATTAAAGGCGTGCACCACCACCGCCCGGCCTTTTTTTTTTTTGAGGCTGCCTTTTCATATTTTAGAATTTAGTTTCTGTGAACGTAAGAATTGTTAACATGTTTGTGTCCTCATAAAAATGCATAGTAAATATAACTTGAATAAACAAATAAATAAATAAACTTAAAATAAATATAGTATTATGCTGTTGATGCTATAACATATTTGATGTTTTCAATTATCTGTTTCTTAAAATTTGGATACATGTAATTTATCAAAGTTCTTCTACTAATATACCAGGTTATTAATAAATAGTCCACCTTTGATTTGAATTAAACTTAGGTTTATTGTGTTACTAAAACTTAGTAATTAAGGAATAATTAATTTAAAATACTAAGATGAGAGTGTTTTGGAGCTTTCAAGATGGGAGGAGCCCTGTAATTCTATGTAAATATAAGGTGAGCCGTTGATGAATGGTTTTGAAGTTTGGCTGGATTAAACCTGTAAAATCAAGAATGATTTTCTGTAATTTATGCAAATACAAAGCAATTCATTGAGGCAGAGAGCCATGATTATTTATGGGGTAAAAATCATCAATACAGTTTCATATTTGGTTTCAAGTAAATAATAAAATGTGAAACAAAGCTTAAGGTAAGGAAAAACTATTAGTCTTATGATCAATGTCCATGTGGTTTGCTCTCTCCCTGATGACGCTGTGAGAACTGCTCTACTATGTGATAATTTTTTAAAAAAAATTAAAACATTTTAAGGCCTTTTGTAATCAATACTTTACCACCAGGATTATTATAAATACATACATTTTTTACATTAAGGTCAGATAATGCTAAAATGTGATTTGTTTCATACAATAATGATTTCAAACCTCCAGATTTCAAGTTAGAGAATGTGCCTCCTTGTTAGCTCAGAAAAAGTGATACTTCTATCTTATTTTCTCCATATCTAGGAATCTTAAACGTTTATATTTTCAGTTGAAGCCTGCCATTCATTTTGAATTTTTTTTTATGAAGGATCCAGGTCTATAACTATATACAATTGTATTTTATTTGTTTTCCATGTGAATGTCCAGTTGTTCTAGTATCATCTATTGAAAATGATTTCTTTGTTCTACTGTATTGTATTTGATAATGATTAAAGTCCGATTGCCTCTAGAAAGAAAAGACTGAATTTTCAGTTTTAGTTGTTGAAATTTTTTGCCATTTCCTTAATATACTAAAAAATATCCAAAATTAAAAAGTGGTTGCTTACCAGAGAAGTTAGGTCATAGTAAGGCAGATGAAGTAGAATTAAGACAAGAATATACATAGAATAGAATATTACTAAAAGTATAAAAATATAAAATAAAAAAATTATACAAAATCCAGAGAAAAATAGGTTGAAAATTTTAAGAGTTGATACCAAGAAAATTGAATCACGAATTCAGCATGGCAGTCATGTGATAATTTGCGATCTTTTTCTGATACTTGACTAAATGTATTCTTTTGTACTGAAGAAACCTCAACTAAAAAATGAGGCCATTTATTGTAAACATGTTAACAATGAACAGAGACTGTATATAGTTTTATCTCACATATGATATTATCAAGTAAATAGCATGAACAATGCTGTTGACCCATAGCTAAGAAAATATAAGCATTATTTAGCCTCATCTTCTTATACCTCTTTTATTAGTTGAATTTGTTTCTAAAACATTTATTTAGGAATTTGGCACGCTCATTTAGGAAAGAAATCTGCATAAATGTTCATTATTAAAAGTTTATTTAATTTAATATGTGTGTGAGAGCAAGAGAGAGATAAAAACAGAGGTACAGAATGAGAGAGCAAGCAGAGTGTGTGAAGTCAGAAAATTTTGCTTGGAAGACAATTTTTCCAGACACCTTTTACAATCTAACAAAAGAACTCAGGTCACCAGGCCTGCATGCAAGTACTTCTACTCACTGAAACACCTGGCTGACCCATATAGGATTGATTTAATATGGTAAGTTTGGGTGATAAGGTTACAATGCCCTTTTGACTGAGGTCGACATTCTTTCTTCTTTTTCCCCTAAATTTTAGTGTATCACTTAACATCTTCAAATATTATCATAAAGCTTTATATTAAATACAATATCACCTTACAGTTTTATAAAGATACAAGCCTAAAGTTTATAGTCTATAATTTATGATGTAATATGTACTTTTATTTCTTGCCTAGGTAACTAAATTGATGTGAAATAGACACATCAAAGAGTTCTAGAAAACATTTGAATATAAAAAGGACTAAGCATTTGTATTTGTCTGTTGAAATTTTTATACCTTTTAACACTAATTTCCTCTTAGTATTATTTTCTTGCCAAAATTGTTTTCAAGTACATTATCTTTTAAAAAATATCATTTAGTTAAACATCATTTTCCCTTTCTTTTTCCCCTCACATGGTTCCCTCTAGCTTTTTACCTTGTTATTATTATCTATATAATTATTTATATAGATAAATTATTTATATAGATAAATTCATATAGATAAATTTATATAGATATAAAAATTTATATAGATAAATATATATAATTATTTATATAAATGCATAAATATATTAATATGACCTCCTGAATCCATTGAGTGTGTTTGTGTGTATTCAGTTTCAGGACTGTGTTAGATAAACAATTAAAGGTCTCTTCCCTGATGAAGACTAATTATACTACTCTTAGCTATCATAAACAGCAGTAGTTGTGTGTCCAGGGGTACTGTCCATGAAATGGTCTCCTTCCATATTAATGTGTCTATGGGTATTGTTACTGTTTCATTCTTATTTAATCAAGAATATTGTTGTAAAATAATGGGTGCAACTTCTCTGGCATTTTTAGGGAATACGACCCCACAGCTGACTTTCTGGTCGTCTGGCTCTTAGAATCTTTCTGCCCTATATTCCACAATGTTCTCCCAAGACTTGCATATAGGAGTTGTATTGAAGCTGGGTTTGGAATGAGATTACTTTTACTATTTACTTTTGAAATACTATGTCAACATTAATAATCACCATATAAAACTTCACTCTGAAATTATAGAAAATCTCCATTATTTCTCCTTAGGCCTTGTTCAACTTTCAGCATAACTTATGTTGAAACGAATTCCAAAATTACACAAACGCACATACATGCACACACGAACAATTGTGTATCTTGTGATCCTTAAGGGAAAATAAATTAACTCCTCAGTGGAATTGAAAGTTATTATTTCTATTTCCTACGTTTACTTATTTCCCAATAATTAATGGTCATAAATCCTATTTACATTATATCAATCTGCAATGTTAAAAGATATCTTCATATTTCAAGTTCTTATACCATAAAATTTATTTGTATCTTTTAACAACATCTTGAAATGGATGAGGATGTTAGTATCTTCAAAAATTTTTACATTCTTTTTCTCTTATCTATAAATGTCTGTCATCTAAATATTTGCTACCATACTGGACAAATGGTCAAGTATTTCTTTTTTAATCACAATCAGAACTTTTCTGTTTAGTTTATAAATATATACAACATAAAAAATAATTTACTATAAGTAAAATGCTGTCAGTAAATAATCTTTAGGATAAATATATTGACTATGATTTGAGGTAAAATAATATATTCAAGATTTTTGCTTAGACAAAAAACTACATATGTATTTGTTTATACATACATAATATATGAGTCTTAAATTCCATAAATTCTTTAAAATACATTTCATTTTAATTCTCTAAATGTTTGGGCAATGGCTATATTGTGAAAATTTGTCTTTTCCATTCATTTTCTAGATATTTTAATTTTCCTTATTGAGAACAAAAAGTGAAGCAATTCTATACCCCAAATATTTTTTCTTTACCTCTATCCTACTGCATCTATCTCTTATACCTCCCTCCAGACCTTCAGAACTGTTCTGTCACTCTTCCTGCTCTCATAAATGGAAAGTGTTGTTTCTATTCTGGATGCCAATTCTTTGCTATAATGCAAGCCTCTTCTCATTTTCTGACATATATTTTCAATATACTCCAAACTCATGGCAGAAAAATCTTTAACATACCTTTCTGTAACATGATTGGGCCAGTTTGTTGTGTTTTCTGTCCTCCCACCAGGTCCTCCACAACTGTTTAGCACCAAAGAAAATCACACATGGGTCTCTATAAGTTATAGAGCTGATTGGCCCTGAAAGACCCTACAGACCCGCTCCTCAAAACCCGCAGCTAGCATGCTCCCGGGGGAACGTCCTGTTTGCTTTAAAAAAATTCTCTGGATCAGCAGCCAGCCTGCTCTCGTAAGAGCATCCCATGTGCGCTTGAGAGAGCAGGATGTCTATGAGATAGGAAGACTGCAGGGCAGGGTGTCAATAAGATAGGACATCAACAAAGCAGGTTGACTGCGAAACAGAATATCTATAAGATAGGAACTGTCATTCCCCCCGCCTCATTCCGATAATCACGCTTTTGCTTCTGTAAACTTGCTTTTTGCTGACACCCCGCCTCATTCTGATCGACCGATAACCACGCTTTTGCTTCTGTAAACTTGCTTTTTGCTGACACCCCGCCTCATTCTGATCGACCAATAACCATGCTTTTGCTTCTGTAAACTTGCTTTTTGCTCTTCCCTATAAAAAGCCCGCCCCCCAGTTCGCAGGCACGCAATTCCTTCGAAAGGCTTTGCCGCCTGCAGGTACCTGTGTTTACTCAATAAACCTCTTGCTAGTTGCATCCTGTGGCCTGGTCTCAGAGTGTCCTGGTTCTGGGGTCTTTATCGGAGAAAAAGGTCCTCTCTGAGGGTCTTTCATTTGGTGCATTGGCCGGGAATTGAAGACCCCCCCCAGGAACTACCGACCCACCACCGGGAGGTAAGCTGGCTAGTACTGATTCCTTAGTCTGTGTCTGTGTCATTTGTGTTCTTTGTTAAACTCTGTACACTCAGATCTGAGTGCTCTGAATCTGGCGAGGAAGAAAGGGGCTGATGGGCCTGGACTTTCCCTTGCAGCCCTGGAAGACGTTCCAGGGGTGTCTGGAGCCTTTGGGGCTCAACCCGTATTAGAAGGATACGTGGATCTTGTTGGAGAAGGGAGGTCTGGACTCCCATAATCTCCCTCTGAAATTTTGCTTTCGGCTTTACACCGAAGCTGTGCAGCGTGTCTGTGTTGTCTGTGTCTAATTGTTGTATTTTTGGCTTTAATATGTTCTTGTTTTGTATATCTGTTTGTACTCAAGTCTAAATCTGGTACCATGGGGCAGTAAGTAACCATCTCTTTGACCCTAACTCTGTGAAAATCCAAAAGGAACGCTGACAGTCTGCCCTCCTTCAATTCTCTAGGCTGTGCTGCTGAACTGCCCTTCTTGCTGTTGCGAGGGGGGAGGGAGCAGGGCTGTGATCTCCTGCTGCATAGCCTGGAGCCAGGCCTAGGCTGGGCAACCAGCTCCAGCTCAGAGCAAACTTCTCAGCAGGATGCAGGGCGGGGCATGGCAGCGACCCAGGCCGGAGTCAAAGAAGGGGGCAGCTGTGGCCCCCACATCTGCACGTGAGTCCCCGGCCCAGCAGCAGCCGCCTTAGCTGTTACCATGGGCGCCCTTGCAGAGAAGCTTGAACTGAGTTGAGGCTTCCAGATGGCTGACCAAACCTGACCTGATGAGTTCCCTGGAGGGAATGCTTCCTGGGGCCTCTGGAATCCCATTCAGAGAAAAGCTGCTAGATTGCTGTGAGTACTGAGGTGAGGATGGGGGAAGCTTGTGTTTTACAGCTAGGAGCTCACTGTGGAAGGAGCTGAGGCTGAAGCCAGGTCCAGGGAGGATCCCCAGTGGGGTTCCCTGTGGAGTCTTCTTTCCAAAGAGAAGGCTTGTTTTCCTTGGAAAATAAGGTGCTAGGGACTGAATGGCAGCCCCCCCCCACCTCTACAAATGCCATGTAAAGCCTTGTGCCAAAGATCTGTGGCCCTTGCCCAGGGGAAGTAGCTGGTGCTAGCGCCAGGGTCACGGAACTAAGG
>NW_004949259.1:4866-7135 GCF_000317375.1 Microtus ochrogaster | reverse complement strand
TCTTGAAAAACCAAAAAAAAAATATTTTTGTCTAACATTCCTATAAAATTACCTTGAAAACTAGTACTCCACCAGTCTGTGTACATGCATCAATATATTTGAGTGAGCATGGATATGTGCACATAAGCATAAATGTTCATTCATTTTGTCTTAGTCATTTTGTCTTCTTTTCACACTGTTCTACTGCTGTGGAAAAAATCTCCACAATGAAGGCAAACCTTATAAAAGAAAGAAAGCATTTAACTGGGGACTCACTTAAAATTTCAGTTTAGTCCATTATCATTACAGCAAAGACCATGGCAGCAGGCAGGGGTGATACTGGAGAAGAGAAGAAACACACTGTTATCTGCCAACAGAATTCTCAAAGCCCACCTCTACTGACATACTTCATCAAAGAATGCTACACTTCCTAATCCTTATAATCCTTTCTAAGAGTTCCAGTCCCTGGTGACTAAGAATTCAAATGTATGAGCCTATGGGTGTCATTTGCTGTGGGGCAATGGTTTTGTACTTTGTAAAGATTTGTCACTTGTATTTTAATAAAACATTGATTGGACAGTAGCCAGGCAGGGAGTATAGGTCAGACATACAAGAGCAGGAGAATTCTGGGAAGAGAAAATGTTCAATCTGCAGTCGTCACCCAGATGCAGAGGAAGCAAGATGAGAATGCCTCATTTATAAAGCTACCAAGCCACATGGCTGACACAAACAAGAATTTTTTTGTAAGATGTAAGTAAGAATTAGTTAAGAAGCCTGAGCTAATAGGCCAACCATTTTATAATTAATGTAGACCTCTGTGTATTTATTTGGGATTCAACAACTGTGGGACCAGGCAAGACAGAAACTTCTGTCAACAGTCATTTTTATTTAAGCCACCACATTTTATTCCTCACCTCAATAGGTTTTTAGCCATACCATAATTTAAAAATGCATTCAGTCAAATATCTAAAGTACCCATAGTCTATGACAGTTTTAACACGGTTTTAAAAGTCTCTTCTAAAATTCAAGGCAATCTTTTAATTGTAACCCCCTTTAAAACAAAAATAAAAAGGCAGATCACATACTTGGAACATACAATAAATTACCATTCTAAAAGAGAGAAAGGGAGCATAGTGAGGAAATACCAGACAAAAACAAGAACAAATGCCAGCAGTGAAGTTTTTAAATTCTGCATCTTCATGTCTGATATCAAAGCACTCCAGATCTCCAACTCTTTTCAGCTTTGCTGACTGCAAAAAAACTTATCTCCTTAGGTTGATTCCATGCCTGGTATGCAGCTCTGGTATCTCCAACATTTGGGGGGTTATGACATGTCTTTCTTTGAGTGTCAGCTCCTGAAAAATGACATGGAAACCTTTTATTAATTATGAAAGCTTAATCTTTGCTTAAGCTTATTCCCAAATAACTCTTAAAACTGAAATTAACCCATTTATATTAATTTACATCCTGCCACATAACTCGTTAACCTTTCCTCAGTACCATGAATCTGGCTTACTTCCCATCTGGCTTGTGAATCTCCTGCTCCTCAGATACTTTCCCAGAGTTACTATTGCTCCCTGGAAGTCCTGCCTATCCTCCCTTGCCTAGCTATTGGCTGTTCATGTCTTTATTTAATCAATAGGAAAGTGCCTTAAGCAGGTGAGAAAGGACAGAGACAAGTTTTCACACAGTTTACAAAAAGATTATCCCAACAGGGATAATCGAAGGCAATCCAACCTTCACCCACATAGCTTCAAGGAATAGTCTCTCTGGGCCTTCTTTCAGGGACAGCTAGGACACAGATGGCTGGCCTCAACAGCTTTTATTAGCCACAAAAGGAGATTGCACAACCCCTTTCTTGTATTCATAACTCTAAAGCCAGAACCTCATTGCTGAAGCTGCTAAATTAAGCTGACTGCTGGAGCTGGAACTTAGCCCCCCCCTTCAATTACATTTGCATAAGCTTTCTGTTGTTGATGATTTACTTAACTACTCAAGTTTTTGTTTATTACTTTTCACAAGTTGAAAGCATAGGTGAGAGGGGTTCTTGCCCTAAGGTCACCAAATCCTTTATTCTATTTAGCATCAGGCTTTTCTTTAAACCTTTCATCTGTTTGAGCATAGGATTTAGCTCCATGACACTTACTGGTGCTTTTTTTCCTCCCCAAACTACATTTTGTATTTTTCTTTGTTGAATTTGTTCCTTTTCATTGTTCATATGCATATGAGTGACTAGTAATAACCATCACTATGAGTCAATATTAGACTGTCTTGTAAGGTGAGCATCCAA
>NW_004949259.1:0-4316 GCF_000317375.1 Microtus ochrogaster | reverse complement strand
AAAAAATATTAGACTGTTTTGACATCTCTTCTATGAATGTCATTAAATGGAAACTCTTTAATTTACCCTCAGGAACATTTTTTTTTAAATGAGGGCAAAAAGCAGTCACGTATTTGGCAAAAATAACACAAGAATGATCTCGAGACCACTGATTAACTTTTCTTCCCCTCTGAAACATCCTATATCAGGCTATCATAATTTACATTATTCTCAGCACAACTATCTCTCGTGCTCTTTCTAGTATAGCCCATTATGACCCACTAAAAGTTTTAATTGCTTTCCTGATCCAAAGTCTCAAATTCCTCAATCTGTAAACAAACAGCATGGTCAGGCCTGCCAAGCAACACCTCACTCCCTGGTACCAACAGTCTTAGTCACTGTTCTATTGCTGTGAAGAGATACTATGATTAAGGTACCACATTTAAAAAAAATCATTCAGTTAGGAACTTGCTTAAATTTTAAAGATTCAGTACATTATCATTAAGGTATAGAGCATGGCAGCAGGCTTGCATGGGGTTTGAGAAGTAGCTGAGAGCTACATCGTGATCTTCAAGCAGAGAAATGGCTTTTGAGACCTCAAAGCCCACATCTAGTGATATACTTCCTCAAAGAAGGCCACATCTCCTAATTCTTCTAATCTTATCAAAGATTTCCACTCTCTGGTGACTAAGCATTCAATATATGCCATTTTATTCAAGCCACACATAGACATGTATGAATGTGTGTTACACACATACATTCCCGTAACGATGATGCTTACAGAGTGTATAGACAAAGTTAAGTTCCTGCTTTTCATCTATCTATCTATCTATCTATCTATCTATCTATCTATCTATCTATCTACCTATCTATCTAAAGATAGAAGAGAGAGTATATGACTGTATGATTCTGTTTTTCTGTTTTATATTTTTATGACCATCTAGGTGTTAATAGGTTTCTTTGCCAATGCTATATGCCATATCAAGCATAACTGGAAACGTATAATAGGTTTCCTTGAACAAAGCAACTTGCAGATGAGTTTTCCAGTCTCAAATATCTAGACTGAAGAAGCTGTGCTCAAAAGAAAAGCAGGGAGAATTTGTAGGTTGTAGGCAAGTAGTGATGATGTGTTGGTCCCAAGTTGGATACGAGTCCAAGAATGGTCAAAACCAGAACATTTTGTCAAGTATCTTTTATGGCTGACAACTTTAGGGGTGGAAGCTGTAGTAGCCACCAAGAATGCTGAACTGAGCTTTTCTTTGTTAGAATACTCTCTGAGCAGGCACAGTTTAGAGAAGGAGACAGGAACAGGGCTTTTCAGATAATACAGGGATGAGTTGGGGATTCCAACTTAACAATGGTACTCTTTTTTTTTCTCTCCACATAGGTCTTTGTCTACCTGTTTCAAAACACTGCTGAAATTTAAGCTGATGTGTTATTAAAAATGATTTTCAAATATATTATTATATTATTTATCTGTTGTTTTTTGAATCTTATGTCTCCCTCTTTGTTTGTTTTATACTCATTTTGTGAGTACAACCTACAGCAAATTCCCAGAAAGGATGTTTTGAAAGTAAGCTATGAGATTATTACATGTCAGCAAATTTATTTGTTTTGCAGTTAGGGAATTATAGTGTCTAAATGTTTCTCTCAAAACTTTTAAAGAATTGTCCTACGGCATTCTAGTATTCCATATTGATTCCAAAAATGTATCATATCTTCTTTTTCTTCTTCAAAAAATTATTCAGTGGAGTTCTGAATGCAGCTCGTGGTATGGTGCTTACCCAGCGTGTATGATGGCAACACCACAGAAAAAGTAATAAATAGGAACTGGAGAGATGGCCCAGCTGTTAAGAGCATTGCCTGCTCTTCCAAAGGTCCTGAGTTCAATTCCCAGCAACCACATGGTGGCTCACAACCATCTGTAATGAGATCTGATGTCCTCTTCTGGTCTTCAGGCAGACACACAGACAGAATATTGTTTACATAATAAATAAATATTTTTTTAAAAAAAGTAATAAATAAATATTCAAAAATCAATTCTTAGTAACATTTTGTGTAGAGGGCAAAACGTCCTTGTGTGCCCACATAAGCACTGGAGAAGCCAGGAAAGGTAAACCAACAGCTTACCTCTTCAAAGGAATGAGGTGCATAGCTGCTCTTCCTGGAAACCTAAGAATGATGTAGTTTTACAATTTGGTGATCCCTTGCTGTCTGATGAGACAGGCTTTGCCCATATCTTCCAGAATTTATGTTTTTATTTATCCAAGACACTTTTCCCTAAATCTTGAACATTGTTTGTAGACCATAAAACCCACTCTCATGAGTGAGGCTTAAGTGACTTCCATGTTACCTTAGAACCAGGCCAATCCTGACCCAGAAAAGGTTTATCTTTACCTCAGTCAAGCTCCCCAGACTCTAAATCTTGGGCACTATTTCTGAATCAACAGCACCCATTCTTATGAAAGAAGCCAGATGTACTTTGTAAGGAACATTAATGTGAACATGTCTTAAATTGTTGTGTACTTGGGACTAAATTAATTGTTATCTGAATACTGTCTTCAAAAATGGTGGTGTGCTTAAATATGACTAAAGCAAAATGATCTGGGTCAGACTCTAGAAGTCCTGGTATTTACTACTGAAAACTGGGCTGAGCTGTGTTTCATTCTTGTCTTTTCATGGATTTTTTTCCCTACCTGCTCTAAAGTCTGCAGGGAAATCACAATTTTGGCCTTGGTGTCATGAAATTGTTATGTGTATATGTAGTTCTCTTCTTAAAAATACAAATGATTTATTTATTCATTTATTATGTATACAGTTTTCTGACATCATGTATGTCTGCAGACCAGGAGAGGGTAATAGATCTCATTATAGATTGCTGTGAGCCACCATGTGGTTGCTGGGTATTGAACTCAGGACCTGTAGAAGAGCAACCAGTGCTCTTAACTCCTGAGCCATCACTCCAGCCCCGTAGTTCTCTTCCTAATTTTTTTTTATTTTATGTACTCAGACTTCAATAGTCGTTTTCTTCTCAGCATTTTGTTTCTGCTAAAAGAAAGTTTGTTAGTTTTTATCTAACATCCTGGCTTTTATCTTTGTAACAAAGACCATTGCTGGACATTGTAATTCCATTCCAAATATTTATTTCTGTTATTTGTAAATGTCTATATTCGTGTGTGTCTTGTGAGGCTATGTGCACATGAATCTGATTTCCTTCAGAAGCCAGAATGGAGGAACCAAAGTGAAGTCCTATTCTGGAGAAGAATGTGTTTTTAATTGTGAAGTTATCTCTTCAGCCCTGACATTGTAACTCTAGGACAGGTACTTCATGTTTCATATATTTCCCATGTTCTCAACGGTTTTCTTTTGAGATAGTTGGATAATGATTGTTAACTTCTCAGAAGCTACAGTCATGTAGGAAACAAATTTATAGGCATTTTTGTGAGTGACTATTTAGATTAGGTGGGAAAACTCACCATGAATGATGTGACTTCCCTATCTTGAAGGACTGTATCCTCAAGATGTAAATAAAAATAAGCATTTTTCTTATGTTGTTTTTATCAGGCAAGATAAGTATCTAATATATAGGGTCTTACATTATAATCAAGGTATCTTTAAAGGTATAGTCTTCCTGTCTCAGATTTGGAATCATAAGATTACAATTGTACAAAAGCTCAATCTTTGAATTGTAAAAAATAAGTTGAACTTTTTTTGTCAACAACAACAACAGCAACAAACCCCAAAGCAATTCTATACATTAACAAGTTGACATTATTTAGGAAACTGACGATGAGCCTATAGAAGAAAGAAAACACAAAATTTTTGGAATATTTTGCTGATCAGACACATACAAAATTGTGGTAGTTGATCATGTTGCCTTCAGTACCAGTAGAAAAAGAACACAGAAATGAGTAATGCCCAGCTGAGGAGGTGGTTCATTTGGATACAATTGTTGAATTTGAATCTTTAGAAACCACACAAAGCAGGCCACATTAGCATGTATCTATAATCCTAATTCTCCTAAAGCAATATTTTAGGTTGAGATAGGAAGCTTATAGGTCAGCTAGCCTGGCTTATGCAGTAACCAACAGCAAAAATAGAGATCGTGTCTCAAGGAAGGTGGAAGGAAGGATTTTTACATTAGTTTGTCCTCTGACTCATGTGCACATCATATACCTCTGATACATAAAAAAAAGAAACAAATGATGCCAAAAAGAAATGATCAATGTGAAGTAAGAATTATACTTTATTTGATTTAAAAATTATCCTATCTATTAATGAATCAAAAAGTCTATATTTTTATATTTCAAGTAACTGATATTTGCAGTTGGTTTTGG
>NW_004949258.1:331546-332676 GCF_000317375.1 Microtus ochrogaster | reverse complement strand
TTGCAGTAAGACTAAGCATCACCTCATATATTAAGACTGGTCAAAGTGACACAGTATAAGGACTGGGGTCCTAAAAGTCCATAAAAGAGTCAGAGATAGCCCCTGTTCACACTGTTATGAGTCCCAGAGGAGGGCCAAGCTACACAATTGTAACATACATGCAGAGAGACTAAATCAGTCCTATTCAGGTTCCCTAGCTGTTTGTTCAGTCTCGGTGAGCTCCTAATTGCCCAGGCAGACTAGTTGATTCTGTGAGTTTTTTTTTGTGTGGTGTCTCTGAGCACTCTAGCTCCTATATTTCTTTGTTTCCATCTTTCAAAGATTCAATCAGTATAGCTAATAGTTAAAATAAGACTAATAATTAGAGATTGACATAGAACAACTGAGCATTTAGCTTAGAAATTATTTGCCAGCATGTCATAAACATGAATTTTTCAGAGTACAAATCACACATAGTAAGTTTGTTTTAAATCATAAATGCATCTTGCAATCAAGTCAGAGGAACTTAGAATAAAAAGGCTGTGCCATTTACTCATCTCAACAAAACAAAACTTCCACCCAACATGAGAATTGTTGGGGGAAAGTTACATCCAGAACAACTATGATTAAGCATTTTTTAAAAATGAAGTTTTACTGTTGAGTACATGCAAATCTCACTCATTTCCTGAGAACTTGATATCAGCATGATAAATAAAAGTGTTTAGAATAAGAAGGAATGCACGAAGTTGAAGAAAATACTTGTGGATCATTAAGTTTCTACAGATAGAAAGCAAACTAATCAAACTATGCTTACTATGTAACTAGTATCAAAGTTATGAAAGGAGAAGCAAGACAAGAACAGAGAAGAGAGTTCAGGGACAGAGACAGAGTCCTTCCTGCTTGGTGGGATGCCGGAGAGTTCAGAGATTTTCTGGCAACATTTCAAAATTTTCTTGGACCAATGATTTGTTTGTGACTTTTCTTGTCCCTTCTTTGAGCAAAAAGGCCATACATTTGACCTTACACTTTCTCTGTCATTGTATGTATGAATATTGATAGCAGACAACCTATTCAACTGGTTAAATAGTTCTACACATAGTGGGGAGTCATGAGTGGTTGAAGGCAGCTCCCCTCATCGATTTGTAGCTCAT
>NW_004949258.1:325254-327151 GCF_000317375.1 Microtus ochrogaster | reverse complement strand
CTTTCACAGTTTATGTAATATTTTTCAATAATAAACACCACGTGCCTAATCTGTAATATAGAGTAATTTGGCCCTGCTTTCCTGCTGAGAGTGACCTTGCAGAATAAACTTCTTTGTCTTAAATGCATATCACTACACAGATTTTTGATGGTGTTTCTCTGGTATCTGTAATGGCTAATGATGGTTGCCAACTTCATTGACTCTTTAATGCAATGAAACCCAAGCACATGGGCACAACTGTGAAGAACTCTTCTCCATTGGATCATTTGCACTGGGAAGACCTATACTCAATCTGGGCCATAGTTTCTGGTGCCAGTTTATATAAATTGGCACAGAGGAAGTAAGCTCTTGATTTTTGCCTGGTTGTGCTCATTCGCCCTCGCTTGCCCATGGACTATGCTGCCAAAAAATCTCTTTGCTAGTATTAAAAGGTACACATTCAGGATTCCAAAATATACTGAAGAACATTTGATATACACAGTGCATAGTGTTGAACAACTATGGGATTCTTGGCTTTTTTTATTGTGAGAGAGTCATTTTTTTTTTACTAACATGACCAAAGTTTTTAAATGACTCAAATACATTCCATTTTAGTGCATATAAATGGATCATTTCTATGCCTCTAGTCAACCCTGACTGATACAGTATCTACCATAATGCCTGTTCCACACTCATGCACCACTATGTTAATGAATTGATGTTACTTCATAATATACTTCACTATTCTCCTTATGTTACTTTTACCAGGTTGGGTCATGGTTTAAATTTTTCTTTTTTCTTGTGCCCTGTGTCACCTATCCCAGACAGTATCTCTGATCCATTAGAATCTACATAGCTCCTCCATCTAGTCTGTTTGGTGCTAAACAATATAGAGAGGCAATATAAGCTGAGATATTTCGTTTTCAAGTTTAAGGTCAAACCTGAATCGCAGGAAAGAATAAAAATATTGAGAGTAATTAATTAGTCAATGAAATATTGATGATCTCACAATGGAATTTCTCTATTAAGTCATGTAGTTAAAAAGAATGGGTGTCTGTTGTATTTATGAGCATTATAATGTTTATAATAGAATAAACAATGGTGTTGAAAAAGTAAGTTCAACAAAAGAAACACAATTGGGCTTGCATATTCAGAATCCTGGCATCTGACTCCTTCCTACAACTTTGCAACTTCTACAGTTGTGAGAATCTGCAGAATTCTATCTATGGTTTTCATCTATTTCACTTTTTATTCACCTTGCTTGTGTTCACATAGCCTTTTCAGTTTCTACATGTAGCTAACAAACAAACCTTTTCTCCTAAAACTACATCACATTGTAAGTTTCAAATATTGCATTTTAAAAGCCTATAAGTTTCATCCTTCTTTCCAGATACTTATAACATAGTTTCAACTATTACTTTCTGAAAGTCTGTGGAAATCACTCAATAAAACATCTCTTAGGTGTTTTAAAGCCAGTATATTGTAAAGGATTCTCATTAAAACTCTGCTTTTCTAACATTGACCTTTTCTCTCTTTTTTTTAATAGTAACATCATTCTCTCTGTTTTTTAATAGTAACATCATTCAACCATTTGATTGATCCTAAAAACAGAAATATTTATTGAACTATAAATCCTTATTATATCCATGGTGAGGTATTTTTAACATTTTTCATTCTACTAATTTCATATTCATTTATTCCATTCATTAATTATTCTAATAAGTATGTATCAATGACATAATAAATTTCCATGCTGTTCTAAGTGGTGGAGTTATAGCATAATTAACTTCTGTTTTAGAATATCACATATAAGACAATGCAATAAATAATTGATATAGCTAAAGACCATAAAATATCACCAGTTCTTTTTCATAGATTATTCTTAAGAATTTTGTCAATTCCTAGTTGGGAACATGAG
>NW_004949258.1:323993-324699 GCF_000317375.1 Microtus ochrogaster | reverse complement strand
ATATAAACACAGTATTGTTGAAGGGATTAAAAGATTGATTTATATTAGTTGATTAGAAACTGTCCATGTGTATGAATATTAATGTATCATCAACATTTGTGGTAGTTCAGTTTTGTTGTTAAACTCAGTGGATTTAGAATTGCTGAGTAAAAGTATTCACATGGTGCACATCTCTACTGTAAATGCAAATGCATGTCTAGAACAGAATAACTGAGGTGGGAAAACCTACCCTGAATACAAATAATACAATTATATGGAGTGATAGTCCTAAAGAATGAAATAAGATAAAGAAAAATTCAACCAAATAGAACAAATTCGTTCTTTCTGCTTTTCTTTTTTTCTTTTTGATTTTTTATATTATAATGTAATTGCAGCAATTCTCCATTGCCTTTAATCCTTTCAACCCTTATACTTGTGTCCTGACCTGTTTTCCTTTAGATTTATTTATTTATTTATTAAAAATAAGTGTTATTGTACACATATATGTATGTGCATATACATATATATTCTGAAATATAACCTGCTCAGTCACATAATATTAGTTAACTGTATGTGGGTTGTCAGGGTTTCTTTGTTGTGATATTATTAGAGAAGACCAAATCTTTCCCTAATGTGTACAATAGGAAGGATGAAGTAAAATTAGTACAAGTAAAATTAGGACAAGAAGAATTATAGCTGAGCATAGTCAAATACATTTATTGACTTG
>NW_004949258.1:317953-318870 GCF_000317375.1 Microtus ochrogaster | reverse complement strand
ACCTAGTAGCTATCAATTGAATAGAGATTCCTGTTTAGCAGTAGAATTTCTGTCTACCTCCCTCTTGGAATTTTGTCTGACTTAAATTTACACAGACTTCTTTCCGTCTGTCACAGTATCTATGAATTCATATC
This sequence comes from Microtus ochrogaster, assembly GCF_000317375.1. Taxonomy (NCBI): domain Eukaryota; kingdom Metazoa; phylum Chordata; class Mammalia; order Rodentia; family Cricetidae; genus Microtus; species Microtus ochrogaster. The sequence continues at coordinate 318,736 of NW_004949258.1, read as the reverse complement.
ACATTAGTCTTTTTGTCTGAAAGATACTATTTCCTAAGGGTCATCTACCACTTACACATATTAGAAATTTTGTGCCTCTTCTTTTACGTAGATAGCTGAGTCTTAAGGGGAGGTGTTTGATGAAAACATCCAACTAAGGGATTAGAACACCAAAGTGTCTCATTTTCTGTTCATTGTCCAGTTCTTAGTGTCTGTGTTATAATCTCTGCTACAAGAAGCTTCTCTGATGTTGGTTGAGTGAGACCGTAATCTATAGATATAACATGATATCATTGAGAGTAATTTTGTTGCTATGTTCCTTTAGAATAATAATAGTGGGTTTTCTTCTAGGTACCATGGTCTATCTATTCTCATACTCTTGGCCACATTAATATTGTCAGTTATGGATTCACTCTCATGAAGAAGGCTTTACATACAATAAAAAGTGGTTTGTTTCTCCTATAAAGTTTCTGCCATGATTGTAGACTTGTATTTTGTAGGAAGGTTATTATTGTAGGTTGAAAGGTTTGTATTGGGTGATATTAAGAAATATTATTTTTCATCCTGATTGATGAATAGTACCATTCAGTACAATTAACAGTTATTAGTAGAGGTGAAATTTCTAGTTGAACACCAGGTCAAATTCCCCATGTTCAATGGCATAAATCCCTGCTGTCTTTAACAGTAGAACTTTACCATCAGTTTGTGAAGAATAACCAAAGAAGAAGATAGTATAAGGACTCTTAATATTTTTTTTTATTTTAACTTATTCAAGGTAATGAGTTATCTATATTTCATGAAATT
>NW_004949258.1:315360-316597 GCF_000317375.1 Microtus ochrogaster | reverse complement strand
TTCAAATGTTTCCTGAGTGTGATATAAGGAAATAAAAAGCATATTTCTAAATACAAAGTTGGTCTTGTCTTTAGAAAGAGTGTAAATAGCAGAAACCACAGTATCAATCCAACAGTTCATCCCAGGAATTAAAGCAGATGACTTGAATGCAATCTTAGCAATATTTTAATAGCAAAATGGTATATTGATAAGACAATTTCAAAATTTCAAGAATAATTGAATTGGTGGCAAAATAACCACTGCTTGTAGATGGAAATTTTAGCTACTTTATAGAAAGTAATTTTAATCTAATGTAGACATATGATTACTGACACACTCTAAGTTTTACTTTGGCTCTTCTGACATGGTCTTCCAGGACTCAAATTATATCAACCTCCTTTGTGCTTCTACAATAAAACATTAACATGCTCCAAATAGGCCTCAATTCCTAGATAAAATAGAGCCCTGATGTTTTTTGTTCCCCAAATTTGTTAAATATTTCAGGAGATGTGAATTCAAGTTCTGCATCAGTTCACACACAGAACCAATTCATAGTCCTCAGGACTTTTCGACACTTTTTGTGTTATTTTACAAAATTTTAAGTGTGTATGTGTGTGTTTGTGTGTGTGTGGTGTACACATGTGTGCAAGAGTCTATGGAATCTAGAACATGGCATCAATTCCCTTAGACATGGAATCACAGGTGTTTGTGAGCCACATGTAATATGTACTTTGAACTGAACTCTGGTCCTCTGTAAGACCAGTAAGTGGTGTTAACCACTACAGTCTCTTTCTTGTTATTTTAAACTCAAAGCTTTTCCTCTCTTCCTGGAATTCACATACATAGGCCTAATCATGAATGAGGTTGGCTATTGACCTCAGGTAATGATATCATAGCATTGAGCGTGGCCAATATCCTTCCTGACAAAAACTCATAGTGCCCTCATGTTCTAAGATGGGGAGAAAATGACTTACTGCCTTGTGACATTATGTTTCCACTGGGCACAAATTCTCCTGGTACCTTCCTCTCTGACTTCTCAGAATAAAGAGAAATAAATGGACGTGGTTTATTCACACAGTGAGTATATTATACTTTGATACACAAATAGAATATAGGAACCAGTTTTCAAATAAATGTACACTCTTGAGTAGACATTTTTACATCCAATCATATAACCATATCTAATTTAGTAAGTGTGCAATGATAATTAAACAAATGAAATTGATAAATAATTGATAAATGAAATTGATAGAAAGCC
>NW_004949258.1:313872-314419 GCF_000317375.1 Microtus ochrogaster | reverse complement strand
AGCCTGTCTTATCTGAAATAAAATTGAAAATTCCCAGTTTACTTCATAGAGATTCTCTGCTTTTATAACTGCTTATACAACCTAAAGGAACAGGTCATTAATGCTATCAGATCTCCATTTGTGTTTGCTATTTTTATATCATTGTGTTTCTTTACATCTTATGTTTATTCTTTTATTTATTTTAATTACAAATGTGAAATAATTCTAAATACTCTTAAAATAATTTTATAAAAGTTATTCTAGAATATGAAGATATATTATCATTTTATAATAAAATAGGGCATATGGGAAGTACTTAGCTTTAACTTTTATATTCTACTGTAAAATGTAACAGATGCAGAAAACATGGCAGAGAATTTAGAAAAAAATCTCCATAGCTATTGTGTTTGATTTTTATTTTTTCACAAGTATATAATTATTTGGAAAATTGGTGCTTTGGAACTCTATATTATCATTACTAATACCAGAGAATTTCTTGAGAACCATCAAAAGATTCAGTCAACAGCCACTGATACTAACAATAATTTAATGTAAAATATCAGTCAAA
>NW_004949258.1:294474-295682 GCF_000317375.1 Microtus ochrogaster | reverse complement strand
AATTTTGAGAGTATCCTCTTTAAGAAATGCTTCCATGGAAGACTGAAAGACCTTCTCCTAGTAGACAATTCTCATGTTATTAGTGGCAAGAGAGTCATCAGTCACATTCACTTATATAGCCAGTGAATAACTAAGTACCCTGTCAAACTTGCATGCTAAAATACAAACAAAGCCAATTCTGAAAGTTATCACACTCTTTTAAAGCCTTGAGTTTCTTTCAGGTTATGGTATTGGTGACTCACCATCAATCGAGAAAATCAAGGAAACATTTGCAAAAATATTTTAATCTGGCCATCAGGAGACGCTTGTTCTCACTCCAGTGGGCTTTACCAGTGTCTCTGCCTTTTGCTTTCACCATTTGTAGGAACACTGATTAAACCTTAACTCACAAAAATGATGTCAACGAATCAGAGCAGCCCCTCTGACAGCTAAATCATGAACACAGTTTCTGAGTTATGCCGAAGTGAAGAACGTGGATGGGACTGGAATAATCACGATAAATAACTAATTCAGTGACCCAAACACAACTACTTCATGCATTTGTGAATTCCTTCTTCTGTGGCGTATGTGTGTGTGAAGACAGAAAATTAAAAAGGTGAGGGACTGAAGGTGTGAGAGTGGAAGGAAGCTAAAGAGAAAGACAGATGAGAAAAATTAAAATGGAGTGAATGTCAGAGGTTGTTATGTACTTGCCAAAATGTTATAATGAACCTTTTTCTGTGTATAATTAATATATGTTATTTAAAAGGACTTTTATATGTCAATTTTAGGTAAGTTGACCATGTATCTGTTTGACCATGATTGGCACTTTCAACTTGTAGGTTTAACCAATTGCTTTATTTTCGCACCCAGAAGCATAATTACCGAAATGATGAATTATATCAGCACCCTAGCTTTATGCCACTTGACATTCTCAGTAACATATCACAGTTTGAAAAGGTTGCCTCTGAGAATGAAATTCGGGGTTGGGCACAGTTCAGAGTCATGGTGATTTCATAAGGTTTGATAAAGTGCAAAGACAGGGCATAGAGACTTAAACTAATGGCTATTGTGTAATTAAACACTGTGGTGTTGAAACCATGTTTTATTGGAAAGGGAGAAGGTAAATATAGAAAATATTTCTAGAATGATCTTTTTATTTCTCTTCATGTGTTTTCAAAGCTTCTAAAAGCACTTCTGGTTTCTCAAATTGGTGAGCTTGGAAACTG
>NW_004949258.1:292500-293549 GCF_000317375.1 Microtus ochrogaster | reverse complement strand
GTACAATTACAGTAAGCACTTGATAGGAAGAGGAAGGGATATTTCTATAAGTAAAAGGCGAGTCTTATATACATAGCAAATTCCACTTCTGCCATATTTTATTCCTCTTTATTGTTGAATTGCAACTTCATACCCATTTATTACTATATTTCCCTAGTTTGAAATTCAGTCATAATGAGAAAAGAAAATGATTAAAATAACTTAATTTCGAGTTCACTCTTTTTCTTTTTTTAAGTTATCATTCTAGCTAGGATTTGTTTCACATCAAAACAAGGTACAACAAATGTTATTGCAATGACTTATTTCATTTAACGTAGATTATTTTCTTCTGTCAATTAACATTCTCAATGTAAATCTATAGAGAAAGGTGTCATAACCAAATAAAATCTAGAAAAATCATTAGAAGTTATAAGTATTAAAATTTATATCAGTTATCCTTTGAAGGAATTAAATATATTTTATTAAGGATACTTTTCAATAAAGGTGTGTTTACTTGTCTAACAAAAATTTATATGCTAAACCAAGGTATCTTCCTGGCTTAAGCATGATTGGATATGAGCAATGACTTCAGACTGCCTTTGACAGGTGATGAGAAGAGTCTTATTAGACCTACACTCTACAGTAGTTTAATTTTATTTGTTTTGTTTTATAATGAAGTGTCAGGACTTCGCAGAAGAGAATATTTAAGTACTTAAGCTGTGGAATAATTCTCTTATTCACTTTAAAGATTTGTCACTCAAATTGGTTTAATAAAATGCTGTTTGGCCAATAGTCAGACAGGAAGTATAGGTAAGGTGACCAAACTGAGGATGTTAGGAGAGTCAGAAGTTACCAGCCAGACACAGAGGGAACAGGAGATGGATGTGCCATGATAATAAAGGTACCACCATGTGGCAGAGGACAAATAAGGAATATGGAATAATTTAAAGTGTAAGAGCTAGTTAGCAATAAGCCTGAACTGTTGGCTGAGCAGAAATGTCCCATTACATACTTAACTGAAATATCAATGTTATTTAAGATGTAATACATATTTGAAAATACTCTTTTTT
>NW_004949258.1:276042-291578 GCF_000317375.1 Microtus ochrogaster | reverse complement strand
TGAGTACAATGAAGAAATGAGAAGGATCTTTTATTTGTTCTACTTCTTTCTTCCTTTTAAACATCATATGGCAGTTTACATGCTTAGGGCAGCAGTTATTTTCAACAGAGGTTTAGAATATACACTCTCTGGAATGAATCCTCTCTTTATAAAACAGAATCTGGTTTTTGTTTCTTTTTTATATGTTTTGCTTTATAAATAATACCATTCAAAATTTCTACTTCCTACCATTTCCCTCCCACTCCCTCCTTCCCCTCCCCCTCCAATCCTTTGAGAGGGCAGGGTGCCCTGCCCTGTGGAAGTTCAAGGTCTTCCCCTCTCCATCCAGGTCTAGGAAGGTGTGCATCTAAACAGACTAGGATCCCAAAAAGCCAGTACATGCAGTAGAATCAAATCCCACTGCCATTCTCATTGGCTTCTCAGTCAGCCCCCATTGTCAGCCACATTCAGAGAGTCTGGTTTGATCACTTGCTCGTTCAGTCCCAGTCCAGCTGGCCTTGGTGAGCTCCCATTAAATCAGTCACACTGTCTCAGTGGGTGAACGAACCTCTCACGGTAACCTGACTTCCTTGCTCATCTTCTCCCTCTTTCTGCTTTTCAACTGGATCTTGGGGGCTCAGTCCAGTGTTCCAATGTGGGTCTCTGTCTCTATCTCCATCCATCACGGGACGAAGGTAATGCAGTAGAAACAGGCCCCCGTGCCATTATAGATGGCTTCTCAGTCTGTTCCCTTTGGCAAGTACATTCAGAGTCTGGTTTGATCACATACTCGTTCAGTACCGGTCCAGATTTGGTGAGCTCTCCCATTAGAACAGGCACACTGTCTCTGTGGGTGGACCAACCCCTAGCGGTCCTGACTTCCTTACTCATCTTCTCCTTTCTTCTAGTCTTCAACTGGAGCTTGGGAGCTCAGTCCGTTGCTCTGATGAGGGTCTCTGTCTCTATCTCCATCCGTCGCAGGACGAAGATTCTATGGTGATATTCTATATAATCATCAGTGTGATAGTGGGGCAAAGCCAGTTCAGGCACCCTCTCCTCTGCTGCCGAAGGACCTAGCTGGGGACATCCCCGAGGTTTTTATCTTAATATACAGCATCTTGGTTCCCCGCCATATTCCCTCTCTCTAAATCTTACTTTAAACACGCACACACATTTATATGATTATACATTTGTGTGTGTGTGTGTGTGTGTGTGTGTGTGTGTGTGTGTGTGTCTATTTGGATAAATTCAGTTAACTTGGTTTTCTATCCATGCATATCAGCTACCATTTTGAAGTAAGTGGCATGGGATGAGACAAGGATATATAGAGGAGAAAGTGAATTTTTATTTAGGCAGAAACATCTTCAAATGAGTTTTTAGCTCAGTATCGTTAAGTCAAGTGCAGAGCCCTTGTAGAGTTCTGTGCTGTACAGAGTAACACTGAGACAGTTCCATGAGTTAGGCTCATCCTCATATATAGAAGCCATCCTGACAATAATTAGTACTGAGAAGTGTTTTCTAAATAAAAATAACAATAAATTTTACCTGATACAAATACATTTTGTTTCATGTTTTTCCTTATTTACCAAGTACAACCAGTAAAATGAAGACATATGATACATTTTTAAGAAATAAAGGTCATGTTCTATTTGATATGGACATCAATGGTTTAAATGTAAGTGCCTCTATAATCCAGGTCTATATTGAAGTAGTAAACACACTTATATAAACATACGTGTATACATATGTATATACATACATACGATATACATGTTGTACATATTCACATACATATACATTTATGTATGCTACATAGAATATAATATACATACACATATACATATATATGACACATACATAAACATATGTAGACACACCTGCATACACATCATATACACAGAAATACATAATATTCATGCAAACATGAGTGGGTGTGTGGATACATGTGTGTGTGTTTGTGTTTTGAGAAATTAATGGAATGTTCTGATTTAACAACACATTCCAGAGTTCCAAATGAAATTCTACTTAAAGGATTTAAATGCTACTCTCACTCTATTCTTACTGTAGGATTATAAAACCTTTTTTGTAAACAAAAAATATTAAATAAAAGATTGAGGTTGATTGATCCAGGAATACTCCACTGCCTACTATTCTTCTTTTTCCCCACAGGTGTTTAGAGACTGTATATAAATGTTTATTCTAGGGGGAAAACCAGGAGCAAAGAGCAAAACACAACATTTATCACTATTTACACTTAAAAATCCTTTCTAACCTGTGACATCCATCATCTCTAACAGATCAAAAAATCCTGTTACCATTGACTCTTCAGACAAAGCAGCATGAACAGCAAAGCAGCAACTTTGTTATCATAGAATCTCCTAACATCAGTAGCAAGATTCTGTTTTGTTTTACTTTAGCAAGGCAATAAATAATTTCCTATGTGATGAACTGCCAAACCCTCAGGGCTCACATTTCTATCTAAGTTAATCATTTCCTTGGAACAATATTAGATGTTTTTAATATCCAACTAGATTAAATTAGGCCTTCATTAAGCCACATAAGCACAAAGTGAGCAGTGTTTAGATGAATCATTGCTTCAATGCTGAAACATGATTATTTTTGAATGAACAAAATGTTCTTACTATAGCTACTAATTGCAGTTCCCAAGAAGACTCTGTGCTTTCAGTGTAACATCACTGATCCTAATAATGTGTCTTCAAGGTGTATCATTATTGTTATTGTGTAGATGAGCAAATAAAGGCAATTGAATGTTGGTAATCAGATAACAGATGGATAGTGCTAAAATTAATTTTCTGTTTTGTATGTTACACAAACTGACAATGTATGAGCAAGTTTCTTTTCTTAAAAGTGCATGGCAAGATTTTGATATATTATTAGTTATTTTTTACTTAAAATGTCTATTTGGTTATTTTATAACTGTAAATATGATATGACCGGCATTTCTAGATCAATGGACAATTTGCTTGGGCAGGCTTTTTACTGTGTGAGCCCCAGGGATCAAACACAGGTTGTCACTTTTGGCAGTAAGTGCCTTTACCCACTAATCCATCATGCTGGCCACAATCTCTCTTTAGAAATAGCCACTTCACACTCCATTTTATTTATTTTTGCGATAAAATATTGTAGAATTTAAAAAAAAAACATTTTTCTTTCAAAAATTAAAATTTTTAGTCTTTTTTAATTCTCTAAATTATATGGATTTTATTGATATCATTTCATTTATATTGGATACCTAATTGACAGTAATAATGTAGTTATAGTAACAATTTGCCCCACTCCATAATATCATTGAATACTATATCTATTTCTTCAGAAGAAATATCCTTTATATTTGGAACACTCAAAACTCCCTCCTAGGATGTAACTCAATGGTACAATCTTTGCCAAACATTAACAAGGTTGAGGGTTCAAATTCTAGCACTGTTCAAACATGAAAAATAAATATGCTTTGTTTTTCCTATTAATATTTTCCAGATTAAATATCTTTTATTTCATTATTTTAAAACAATTTTTATAGTTAATTTATTACATATTGTGTAAATAATTTCTGTAAAACCTGTCTACTATTAAAATTTACAGTGAATTTTATTAATCTGCTTCTATGTTGGAAAATTCTCCATTAGTTCTATTTCCATTTTTTATTTTTTACAGAACATTTTTTTATTTTCACTAAGACTTTCCCAGAGGACATAACGAAGCTTGTCACGCCCCCCCCCCCAAGGGGTTAGTGCACTCGCTGTTGTAAAGCGGACACCAACAGTTTCAAGGACTGGAACCAACCTTATATGGCAAAGAACACTTTCTCTCCAGATTATCATAAAAATGTTTAAGTAAAAAAACAAATAAAAAGAGTAAAGGGGCAATAATGGTGGTTTTCAGAATGAAAATATCGTTCATGTTCCATGTCATACATTCAATCTTGGTTCTAGCGTAACAAAATGGAAACAGGATTACTATCATACAAAATGTTCACTACAGCACGCTGTATGCACCTGTTCCAAAGCCCACCTCCAGCCCTTAATGCTTCCAACTCAAGTACTTCCCAGCTTGTTGGGCCTGTAGACGAAGGAGCACGTAGATCTTCTCTTTGATCCAGTCTTTCTTATAAGGCTGATATGTCTGTGTATCAGCTCGGTAAACAAGACAGCTGAGATCTGCCATATCATCAATAAAATCAAACAACTGACATTGTATGTGATGGAGCGGCTGTTGGGATTCATTCTTTTCAGATGTTCTTCATACATCTTACCAACACCTTCCATGCACTCATTCACAGACTCATAGTTGGCATAAGTCCTGCCTTCTGGCCTCTTGGTAGACTGTACCAGCAAAATGTTGTTAGACTCGCTCCCAGCAGCAGGCGGGAGCGCAGCCGCAGGGCGGACCAGGTCTGGGGCCTACAGTCAGGCCCCGGGGCCCAGCATCGGGAAGGGGCCTATTTCCATTTTTTAACTGAAAATATATTCTATTCAAACTCCTTCCTTGTTCAAGAGTATAATTGTAATGCAATTTATTTGTTTCAAGCGTATTGTATTGCTACCACTTAGGGTAGTCTATGATAGCATCTCTATGTTTTAGCAGTTTTTTTCACTCAGTATAACTTGACAAAAAGTTTATTTAAATAAGCACATTAAAATGTTCTGGGCCTGCTAGACCAAAAACCTCATTCCAGCTGCTATTCCAAAGTCTTGCGTTTTACAATGAACATCCTTACCTTTGCTTGCCAGATTCAGAAAGTCATGCGAAAACGGTGGAAGTTCTTCTGTCCACCATCAATAATCTTCAGCAAGTCAGGAAGGGATGGATCCTCACAGGCAACACCTCTACGTCTGACAGAAATGTGCAATGCCCTATCCTATGCCAAGTTGAGTTGTGAATGTTGTTGACACCATCCAAGAAACAAAATGGAGAGTTCAAGTGCAACTCGAGCCTTCGTTTCTTCCTGCTTGTCTGCAGACAAGAGGAACAGAAGCCTCACACTCCAACCAAAGTCTCATCTCAGAAGTGACAAACTGAATCTGCACTCTGGTAACCAAAGTCAATTTTTCTTAAGATTGCATTGTGAGATGCTTCTTTTTTATAGTAGTGAGAATGTAACAAGTAATGGCTCACATAGGACTCACCATTAGTTAAGTTGGTTTGGTTGCCTCAATTATCTTATGCATACTTATATTCAGGAATAAATACAGAATGCTTGCAGAGTATTTCATATGTGCATGTAGAAATCAGAAATTTTAAATAAAGGAAAATGTTTATGTTTTGTAAGTATTAGATCTATAGTAAATAGTATGAAATGATATTTCCTTGTTTTACTTGAAGTGCTAATAATTACCCATTATGACATATATGGGAAAAATAGTTCTAACATAGCCTCAAACATGCCTATATTGGGTCCTTACTTGACCCCCACAAACGTACATTATTCATTGACAAAAATATGAACAAATTTCAAGATAGCAAAAGTATAAAATATTTCCCTATCATGTAAAATATGTCACACAAAATGTCTATCAGCATTTTGAAAGCATAGTTTATTTTCCTGTTACAGGGAGGAATTTTTTTTGTAACTTTATTTGTATTTAGAACAAAATAAGGTGATAGAAACCAAGGTAAACTGTAGTACATAAAGGACCAAGAAACCATCAACTGACATTCTAAGAAACAATGTTGAAATCACTGAGATAACAAACTTCCTGAGTCATGTTGAAATCAGAAGTGAGTATGTGATTTATACAAGTGACAGAATAGACACCAGAGGCTCCTTGATCTGTGAAGTTGACATGTGGGTGCATTACTCTTTGCCAAAATAAGGGCTTATTTCACATTTAAATATTATTTAATCAGAGTAGAACTCAATAAACACTTCTCTTTATTTTGATAGTTTAGATAAAAGTTAACATAATGTATGTACATTTAATAGTATATTTGTTCACACTAAAATTTAATTAGTAAAATTTTAGCTGTAAATATAAAACAAAATAATGCTATAAGTGGCCCAGAAAATTATGCTAATGGAATGATTAAATTTTATTTTATTATTAACTTGATTCACTTTTATGTATGAAGAATTTGTAATGATACTTATGTCAATAAATGAATATTTTAATATTATCTACCAATATACTTCAAGATATGCATTATATGTGGAAGTACACATGTGAACATGTTCTTTATTTTTAGATAACATCAATACAGAGTGTGGAATATCATTACTTTAATACTGAATAAAGAAAACAGTAGGTCCCTGGTTTCTGTATAAATAAGAATCATTATATATTATTAATATATTATTGACTATATATTAATCTTATATATTAAACATTATCTAGATGTATGGTAAGAACATATGTTGAGATGAAACATAAGACTCAGGTACCAAACATTCTCATGAGTTTCATTTTTGATTCCAAATATGAGAGCAGAATTTGTGTGCTAAGGTGAAGGTACAATCTCAGTAAAAATGGGGTATATTCTAGGATTTAACAAATATGGTAACAAACCTTCCTTTATTCTGAATTGTTGAACTATAAGATTGTACATTCATTAGACTCTCTCCAAATGAGGTTCTTCATGTATAAGTTTTCTAATTTGTTAAGTTGTAATATTATGGCAAATTTTGTATAATTGCTGTTTCTAATATACAACTAATATAAAGACCTACTGTCTTATAGAAGCTTTAAACTCTAGATATTTACAAAATAATAAGTTCTTCTCCTCAAATCATATTCTGATTATTTTATTAATGAATTTTATTAATTAATGGATTCATTAACGAATCTTCATTCCTTCCTCCCTCACTCCTTCCCTCCCTTCCTCCCTCCCTCTCTTCTTTTTGCCTTTATTTCTGCCTTTCTTTCTTTCTTTCTTTCTTTCTTTCTTTCTTTCTTTCTTTCTTTCTTTTCTTTCTCTTGTTTTTCTTACTGAGAAAATGCCCTACTCTGTGATCATGACTGTGTCTATAATACTGATTTGAACCAGCCCTTCTCAAATCTGCAATTATTTTTCTGCTCTGCTTTTGAAGAACAGGGATTACAGATAAGAACTACACTGTGTAGCTGAATTTTTAATTGTTGTGTAAAAAAATGTTGTCTTAGTCACTTTTCTATTGGTAAATCAACCATGATTAAGCTAAAGTCCTTAATTTGGGCTTATAGTTTCAGAGAATTGAAACTCATGATGACAGAACAAAGGCATGGTGGAGCAACAAAGATATTAAACAGTGGTCTGCAAATAATAGGCAGACAGTGAGAGAAAGAGGAAATGAGAGTGAGACAGACAACGACACAGAAACAGACGGGATGAAAGTCAAGGAGAATTTTATTGTGTAAATGGACCCCATTTTCCTTACCCATTCTTTTGGTTGAGGGGCATTTAGGTTGTTTCCAGATTCTTGTTATGACAAACAATGCTGCTATGAACATAGTTGTGCACATGTCCTTGTAGTACAATTAAGCATCCTTTGGGTATATACCCAAAAGTGGTATTTCTCGGTCTTGAGGAAGGTTGTTTCCTAATTTTCTGAGAAATTGTCATACTGACATTCAAAGGGTCTGCACCAGTTTACACTTCCACCAGCAATGCAACATTATTCTTTTTACACCACATCCTCTCCAGTGTTTTGTTCTTGGCCATTTTAACTTGTGTAAGAGGAAATCTCAGATTTGTTTGGATTTGCATTTTTCTGATGACTAAGGATGTTGAACATCCTTAAGTGTCTTTCAGCCATTTTAAATTCCTCTGTTGAGAGTTCTCTGTTTAGGTCTGTATTCCATGTTTTTACTGAATTATTTGTTCTTTTGATGACCAATTTCTTGGTACATTTAAACAATGGACACTACACAGCAAAATAATAATAATAATGACATCTTGAGGTTTGCAGGCAAATGAATGGATCTAGAGAACATTATATTGAGTGACCCCAAAAGACAAACATCATATGTACTTACTCAAAAGTGACTTTTAGACATAAAGCAAAGAAAAACAGCCTATAAATCACAATCTCAGAGAACCTAGAAAACAATAAGGACCATGAGATAGACATACATGGATCGAATCTACATGGGAAGTAGAAAAAGACAAGATCTCCCGAGTAAATTGGGAGCATGGGGATCATGGGAGAGGGTAGGAGGAGAGGGGAGAGGAAGGGATGGGAGCAGAGAAAAATGTGCAGCTCAAGAAAAATCAATTTTAAAAAGTTTTTAAAAAAAGAGCTCAGTCCAGTGTTCCAGTGTGGGTCTCTGTCTCTATCTCCATCCATTGCCAAATGAAGGTTCTATGGTGATATGCAAAATATACATCAGTATGGCTATAGGATAGGATCATTTCAGGTTCCCTATCCTCAGCTGCCCCAAGAACTAAATAGGGACCTCGCCTTGGGCACCTGGAAGCCCCTCTAGGTCCAAGTCTCTTCCCAACCCTAAGATGGCTCCCTTAATTAAGATATGTGCTTCCCTGCTCCCCTATCCAACCTTCCTGTATCCCAATCATCCCGTTGCTCCAAGTTCTCCCCATCCTACCCTTCTCACTTTTTTCTCCCCATCTCCCCTTACCCCCCTCCCACCACACCCTTAAGATCCCAATTTTTTGCCTGGCAATCTTGTCTACTTCCCCTACCCAGGAGGATAGCTATATGTTTTTCTTTAAGTTCACCTTCTTATTTAGCTTCTTTAGGATATCAAAATATAGACTCACTGACCTTTATTTGTGGCTAGAAACCAATTATGAGTGAGTACATCCCTTGTTCATCTTTTTGGGTCTGGGTTACCTCACTCAGGATAGTATTTTCTATTTCCATCCATTTGCATGCAAAATTTGAGAAGTCATTGTTTTTTACCGCTGAGTAGTACTCTAATGTAAGGAGAACAAAGAATGAGAAACACAGAGACAGACAGATACAGACACACAGGGACAGACAGATTGGAAAAACAGAAGTCTTTTGAAACGTCATAGTCCACCCTCATTTACACACTTCCTTCAATAATGCCACACCTACTAATCCTTCTGAAATATTTCCACCAACTAAGGACCAATAATGCAAATATATGGACCTACGGGATTCATTCTCATTCAAACCATCAAGGCTAATTTTACTTATTAGATAGATATAAATATAAATAGCATTTCATTCAGTGTCTTCTACGATTATGTGTGAGTATGTTATACCCTTAATATTTCTCTCGAGTTAAAAATAGATTGTCATTACAGTGATAATTTCTGTGGAAAATTAGCATGATTATTTAATAAGGTTGAGAGCTACAATACTTTAACATGCAATGTATTAGTGGGATAGACTAAGTGAATACCTTATTGAATCAGCAGAGCCTAATGTGATTTGAAAGTACTCACTGCATATATTTTTCGTGCAGTACTTACTTGGGTATGTTACTATGACCTCCTCACTTTTTCCTTCACTTTCACTGCCTCCCACAACTAAAGTCCAATAAAATGTAATTTTCTCCAATTGAAACAACAAACAGTAAGCAACTCTAGAAAGGTTTGTTTTTATCAATAACCATCTAATAAAACATAAACTTCTAGGAGTTATCCAGATACAGTCCCACTCTGTGTGTATTTAAACACACATGGCCATAAATACAGCATTTCCATGTGTCAGAGACAGAGACAAATACCACTAGAAACTGCAAGATTATCTTTGCAAGTAGAATCAATACAAACACACAGCAAGTGGTAATAAGTGAAAGAAATGGCCTTATTCCCAAAGCTGTACTAACTTCTTTGAGAAGTGAAATGGCATGAAGTGCTAAGCTTTAAAATGATTCAGTTTTGCTTTCAAGATCATTAAGCTACCGCAGTCATTTATAAAGCAATTAAAAAATATCTACACTATGAGAAGCTCTAGATAAATGAGATTTTTCTTCTACTTGAAATATATAAAATCATTAAATATTAAGGATAAAATTAATTTAGAAATAATGAGCTTCAAAAGAGATAGTTTATCATTATTATATGACCCCATGCCTTTTCCTAATTCTCCAGAACACATCGAAATTGGTTATAAAGGAAGGATAAATCCTCCAGAGTTCTGAGAAGAAATCAATGATAATATTGTCACTTGTCTTCATTTCATAAATAGAAGATAAATAACTAATAAAGCCAATAAATGATAGCTATTATGACAACAACAAAATTAATAGTACCAAATTCATATATGCAAATTCTGGAAGATAAGGAAACAAAACCATGAGTTTGTGACTGGTACCATATTTTCGCAACTATTTCCTTGATGTCTTTAAATGATCTTAAAGAATCAAGTATTTGAAAATCTACGCCACCTATGTATGTGCTTCCATCGTAAAACAGAATTACGTTTCATGTCTAGAGTACTACAACATCTATACCATGCATTGTAAAGTTTTGAAAGTCCTTTGGAGACTTTCAGGATATGTTAAATGAAACTTTCCTTCATAAAGAAAGCAGTGAGAGTTCCTCCCTCAGGCATGAGAATGGAAAGGATGAAGTCAGAGAAAAATTACAATCATATTATCCTCGGATACCCCAGGGATAGAGCTGACTGAAACAGAAGAGAAATCTTTGGTTTAGTGAAAATAATAAATCTTTAATCAGTTTGAAGAGGAGCCATCGCTATCAGCATGTCAGACTGACAGAAAACTGTCAAAGGCTATATCACTCAAACCTAATGTGGAACTGGGACAGAATGACAGCAGTTGACAGAAATATAATCTCAGAAGTAGTGTACCCTTAAAACTCCAATTAAGGACAACAGCAGGTGAACAAGAGTGAGTTGTTATGGAGCAGATGTACCCTCTTGGTCCAATTTTAACTTTCTCTGAGGTATTTGCATCTATTAATAAGACTCTCTGAAATAACAGTAATATTTATATTTGCCAACAACTTTACATTCAGCAAATACTTAAAGTAGTGGAAACAGTTCAGTTACTCTATATGGTGTAAATACTGAAATAATAAAATTATCAGATTACAAGAAAGTAAGAACATAATATTTACCCTAACCAAATATGTTGTGCTGATAGCTGCTAATTGCTGCATGTAATATAAAAGTTCTGTTGAGGTAACTTCTATGACTGTATGTGGGGATCATTATTCTATGGTCACGGCTATTGTCTCCAGAGAAAGTCAAACTGAGTGACAATGAATGAATGTCTTTGCTACATTCAATAACTTAAGGTGGTCTTTTGTGCATAAAATGTTCTTTCAAAAGTATAATTTTGCCAAATGAAATAAACAGTCATGGGTTATTTAGTTTATTTAGGTTATGTAGATTAATTGCATTGTGTAAGGTAAAAGAATTTTAAAGAAACATACGTAATTATCTTTAACAATGGTTTAGAAACCTGAGTTTCTTTTGAAGATTTTACTTAGCGTGCATCAACTATTCAAATTAAACTTAAAAAAGAAAACATTGATAACAAAGTCATAAAATGAAATATTAATTCGTGAAAGAATGTATTCTAATTTGAAAAGGGTTATATGTTTATGAAAATTAAACATGTGTGCATAAAACATTAAAAATAGGAAAAAACAAATTACTAAGTGATATACATATAATATATTGGTGTCTTATATATTGGTTAGATTCTATCAAAGTGATTTAAAAACAAAAAGAAAATCACACACAAAAGTAATGCTTTTCTTAAATGATGGGATAAAACTCTCTTTGTGTAAAGAGGATTTGTGAGATAATGAAAATACTGATAAAAGTTATATTGAGCAATAACTAGCCCCAATGTTCTACTTAACCAACAATAGTAAGTTTAGGAGTTTGATTCAAAGAATCCCATCTGAATACATACTTCTTGTAGCAGCTCTAAATATTTACATAAATATTCACAGTAAGGAATCATTGAAAGCGAAATTGAGCTCAGCTTTCCTTCAGCTATTACTCCGCTTCATGTGTAGGCTTGCTTCTTTGATGAATTCCCTCTGTGTACCACTATCTTTCTAAAGGAAGCATAGTTATACCTAAACCTAATCTCTGTTGCATTGAATCAATAAGAAAAAGAATGTGACTAAGTCAGTTGTGAGCATTATCTAAATTTCTTATGTTGTCTCTCTTCCAGGTTGTTCCCTATGACTTCCTTATTCAATTTCTTAAGGCTAATTTTACTATTATTTGATATTTTAAGGCCATCATAATTCAATTTATCTTTTTGTTACTTAAAAATAGCCAAACTATTTCCAATTGAATAATATGTTCCAATGTCTTTTTCCAAACTCATACACTGAACAAAAATTTCCTAGTGAATTAGATAGTATTTTAATTATACAAATAGTATCTTCTCAAGAAGGATGCTGAATACCTAAAAGAAAACATTTGTCAACAAATCAGTATATATCTATTGTTTATCCTACTGTGATTTCTCAGAGTTTATTATTATTATTACTTATATCCTGTACACTTATACAAGTAAATTGACCATGTCATCGTCATGAATGATGTTGTATGAATTAGACTTCATTATAAGTTGTCATTCTTGTTAATATGATTCCAGCAAATTTCAACAATATTAAAGAGTTATTATTACAGTTATTTGAAATATAATTCAAGCGTTTGTATTATCAAATGGTTTTCCCATAGTAAGTGTTCAATCTAAGTTGCAGCACTATGTAGACAAGTTCTGATGACAGCTTCAACCATAGAAAGTGAGACAAGATCTTAAATAAAATAGAATACGTTCTTGAGTGAAACTAATGTAGAAAATGTAATAAAGTACCAAATGTAAATTAGTAGAATAAATAGTTAAATTCACTTGATAAATAACTATAAAGAATTTGTGATGAGGAAAACAATGAGCCTCATGCCTAGAGCAAACAGTCGGGTAGTACGCATCTGTAATCTTAGCACTCAGGAATATGAAGCCAGGGGGATATTGCTTAGACAATGCTATTGGCTATGAAATCCCATGTCAAAATAACAAACACATAATGGGCAGTCCTCAAGTCTGAAGCACAGAATGAAATTCCCAAACAAAATCTATAACTCTAAACAATGAAACACTAGAAAATACTATGTTGAGAAAGACAAAGGAATTATTTTATATAAATATGGGATTTCTTTGTGTCTTGTGATTTCATCTCAATATCTTTATTGGTCATATCTATTAAGAAAACAGTGTTAGTCATTCCAAGAGATGGTCTGTCAGATATCATTCTGTTGTCTAGAGTCATGGAGAGTCTGCTCCTATGGTTCTGCATGACTGGTGACTTAATCCACTCCAGAGGGTCATAGACGGTATAGTTGTTGATCCAGGGCCGACGAAAGCCCTGAAATTGGGCCTGAATGGGAGTTGAGTTGGTCAGTCTTGGTTTCCACGAGGACCACCCCACTCAGGCAAGGATCATGGTAGCTCTCAAGCATGGTGGGCCCAAGTTATAACCTGTAGCCAGAGGTCTTGTCTGTGTGTCTGTGGTCCTACCATAGCTGGATCTGTGTTGATATCCATGACCAGCATTACCACCAGGGGCCATGAGAGAAATGGCCCCAGTGGTGTAGGCATAGAAGAACTAACTGGCCCAGACCCTTGATGGACCTGGAAGAACTGCTCACCACTTTGAATGCTGCTACAACAAAGTCTATAATTTTGAATTCCATTTTGCCTAATAAGGAGGAAGATGTTTCTGGCTGAAGCAAACCAGCACTATAAAACCACATTTGGGCAATAACTTCTTCAGTGCATCAAAAAGTAATGTACAACTTCTAGAAGCAAATCTATAGTGATATCATCTAGTTGGTACCACATGACCCTGGAGAGCTTGACAAGCAAAAAGAAATGATAGTCAAAATCAAAACCAAAACAATGGGGGAAATACACAAAAATAGGATGAGGGCTTGGAGGCAAAGGAAGTGGAACAGTGGGAGTGGGGAGAATTACATGAAATCAAGGATTTAAACATATTGAGTCCAGGTTTAAAATGTAATACTGAAGCTCATTAGTTAATTGCAATTAATATATACTAATGAAACTAGGAAAAGCACAAAGCTTGGTGACAAAGGACGGGAGAGTACAGAGAACAGCTATGAGAAAAATTGGAGAGTGTGGTGTTAGTCTTAACCTAGCAAAGAAGCTATGCTAGATGCTATCCCAGAATGGTATGTTTGCCTGGGTAAGAAGACTTTCTCTGTAACATTCACCTCCAAATAATGACATGGAGACTTAGTATTAATTAATTATGAAAGCTTTGTCTTAGCCTATATTTGTCTCACTAGCATTTATAACTTAACCCATTTTTTTAAATCTATAAAGTGTCACATTGCAGGTGACCTCATCTGTCCGTATTGCTCAAACAGCTTCCTACACTTCTTCCTGGTGACTCCACCTTCTTCCTTGAGTTTTTTCTTTGCCTGGAAATCCTGGTTACCTAGCTATTTGTCGTTCAACTTTTTATTACACCAACTGCATCAATATATTTTTACACAGTGTACGAATATTTGTCAAAATACTTGCTATATTTTCAGCTACTAATGAGTTCACTAGCTGCAGAGGGAAGTACAACTGAAATATAATGTATAAATAAGAGCTCAGACTGTAGCTCTGCCTGACCTTGAAGTCTCAGCTCTCCTCTCTATCTTCTGAATTATGAAATTAATAGTGTTTGCTACAACAATATGGATTGAAAAAGTTCAGGTGAAGGAAAATATTTGAGTTATAAGAAAATCATCAGAAGCTCATTGGAGATGAACCCACTGTTCTTCATAGAAAAGTTCATTACCAAAAGACAGCCCTGGCAAAACAAAAAGGCATGAGCATTAAACAGGGATAGACAAGGAGAAAGAAGGAGAGTTAACTGTACTGGGAAGAACTTTATAGAAGACAAGGATCAGAGTAACCAGAATGTATTAGTGAAAAATTTGAGAAACTGATACATAACTCATTTAATTAATAAAAAGGAAGACACTGTAAAAAAGATTTAGCAGGATTCAAGTTGCCACACTGGCTTTTAATCTTCTGTCTTCTGCAGCAGTACAATACAGTGCTTCCTGTGTTCATGTATGGAGCAGCTATGTGGAGCTATAGATGCTCCGTATTGTGTATATGTAGTTAGCTCAAATTCCACAAACTAAGTCCTGCATTCTAGGCTTGATTTTACCAGCAACTTGCTCTGTTCTTAGATGTGACACACAGGAAACCTGCTTTGAAACTAATGTGTTCTCAATTTGACTGCATCTGTAATCAACTAAATCTAAGCTGTTAGGTGCAGTTTTAAGAGTTTTTCTCAGTCAGATTTTAGGAAGAAAGAAGACTCACCCTAGATCAAGGCCACATCTTTAATGACAGTTCACATAAAGTGTCATATGAGAAGAATACTTTAATCTTTGTCTGCCTATCAACACTCTTGTTAGGCAGTTTGTGTATCCTGTTGCTAAGCACAATATGAATGAATTAATTTCCTCACAGTTCCAATGTAGACTGAAAACAAGCAGCTTTTTATGAAATAACTCTCTTGTATTGAACAGCTACTGAATAGCTACCAGATACTTAATTTTCAGTTGTGAGTCAGTGCTGGAACCCTGGAACTACATCCTGTAAGCCAGTTTC